>NC_052147.1:83245233-83442606 GCF_902713615.1 Scyliorhinus canicula | reverse complement strand
AGAAGGGGGAAAATGGACAGGAATCGGGGGGGGGGGGGGGGGGGGGGGGGGGGGGTTACGGGTTCGTTATGGGGGTTTGATGGCAATCTAAGGCCCAGAACCAATCTATAAATAAATGCCTATAAACATGTGCCTCGGCCATATTGGGGAATGTAGAATATGTATGCTGGCTAAAGGGGGCGGCCACAATTGTTGTTACCAAGGTGCTTACTGTAAATATACATGTTAAATTTTTGTGTCTTCTTTTTTTCTCTCTAACAATTTGTAACTTGTCATATATAAAACATGAAAACGCAATAAAAAACATTTATAAAAAAAAAAGTTTTTGTACAGTGTGTGCAGGAGGGTTTTCTGACACAGTATGTAGACAGGCCAACAAGGGGCGAGGCTACATTGGATTTGGTACTGGGTAATGAACCCGGCCAGGTGTTAGATTTAGATGTAGGTGAGCACTTTGGTGATAGTGATCACAACTCGGTTATGTTTACGTTAGCAATGGGCAGGGATAGGTATATACCGCAAGGCAAGAATTATAGCTGGGGGAAAGGCAATAATGATGCTATTCGGCAAGATTTAGGATATATAGGATGGGGAAGGAAACTGCAGGGGATGGGTACAATCGAAATGTGGAGCTTTTTCAAGGAACAGCTACTGCGTGTCCTTGATAAGTATGTACCTGTCAGGCAGGGAGGAAGTTGTCGAGCAAGGGAACCGTGGTTTACTAAGGAAGTTGAAGCACTTGTCAAGAGGAAGAAGAAGGCTTATGTTAGGATGAGACATGAAGGCTCAGTTAGGGCACTTGAGAGTTACAAGTTAGCCAGGAAGGACCTAAAGGGAGAGTTAAGAAGAGCGAGGAGAGGACACGAAAAGTCGTTGGCGGATAGGATCAAGGAAAACCCTAAGGCTTTCTCTAGGTATATCAGGAACAAAAGAATGACTAGAGTAAGATTAGGGCCAATCAAGGATAGTAGTGGAAAGTTGTGTGTGGAATCAGAGGAGATAGGGGAAGCGTTAAATGGATATTTTTCGTCAGTGTTTACACTGGAGAAAGACAATGTTATCGAGGAGAACGCTCAGGTTCAGTCGACCAGGCTAGATGGAATTGAGGTTCAAAAGGAGGAGGTGTTAGCAATTTTGGAAAATGTCAAAATAGATAAGTCCCCTGGGCCAGATGGGATTTATTCTAGGATTCTCTGGGAAGCCAGGGAGGAGATTGCAGAGCCTTTGTCCTTTATCTTTATGTCGTCTTTGTCGACAGGAATAGTGCCGGAAGACTGGAGGATAGCAAATGTTGTCCCCTTGTTCAAGAAGGGGAGTAGAGACAACCCTGGTAATTATAGACCTGTGAGCCTTACTTCGGTTGTGGGTAAAATGTTGGAAAAGGTTATAAGAGATAGGGTTTATAATCATCTTGAAAAGAACAAGTTGATTAGCGATAGTCAACACGGTTTTGTGAAGGGTAGGTCATGCCTCACAAACCTTATTGAGTTTTTTGAGAAGGTGACCAAATAGGTGGATCAGGGTAAAGCGGTTGATGTGGTATATATGGATTTCAGTAAGGCGTTTGATAAGGCTCCCCACGGTCGGCTATTGCAGAAAATAAGGAAGTCTGGGATTGAAGGTGATTTAGCGGTTTGGATCAGCAATTGGCTAGCTGAAAGAAGACAGAGGGTGGTGGTTGATGGCAAATGTTTATCCTGGAGTTCAGTTACTAGTGGTGTAACTAGTTAATGCGGAAAAGTGTGAGGTGGTTCACTTTGGAAGGAGTAACAGGAATGCAGAATACTGGGCTAATGGCAAGATTCTTGGTAGTGTAGATGAACAGAGAGATCTCGGCATCCAGGTACATAAATCCCTGAAAGTTGCCACCCAGGTTAACAGGGCTGTTAAGAAGGCATATGGTGTGCTAACCTTTATCAGCAGGGGGATTGAGTTTCGGAGCCAGAAGGTCATGCTGCAGCTGTACATAACTCTGGTGCGGCCACACCTGGAGTACTGCGTGCAGTTCTGGTCACCACATTATATGAAGGATGTGGAAGCTTTGGAAAAGGTTCAGAGGAGATTTACTAGGATGTTGCCTGGTATGGAGGAAAGGTCTTACGAGGAAAGGCTCAGGGACTTGAGGTTGTTTTCGTTAGAGAGGAGAAGGCTGAGAGGTGACTTAATAGAGACATATAAGATAGTCAGAGGGTTAGATAGGGTGGACAGTGAGAGTCTTTTTCCTCGGATGGTGATGACCAACACGAGGGGACATAGCTTTAAATTGAGGGGTGATAGATATAGGACAGATGTCAGAGGCAGTTTCTTTACTCAGAGAGTAGTAGGGGTGTGGAACGCCCTGCCTGCAACAGTAGTAGACTCGCCAACTTTAAGGGCATTTAAGAGGTCACTGGATAGACAAATGGATGAAAATGGAATAGTGTAGGTCAGATAGGCTTCAGATGGTTTCACAGGTCGGCGCAACATCGAGGGCCGAAGGGCCCGTACTGCGCTGTAGTGTTCTATGTTCTATGTTCTATCTCCCGCAGTGTGAAGATGCCCATCCGGAATCTCCCGCACTGTGAAGAGCCACATGCTGGAATCTCCCGCTGTGTGAAGAACTACATATTGCAATCGCCCGCAGTGTGCAGATCCCAACCCAGAATCTTGCCCCGTGTGAATATCCCCGTCCTGGAATCTCCTGCAGTGTGAAGAATCACGACCTGGAAACTCCCGCAGTGTGCAGGTCCACAACCTGGAATATGCCGCGGTGTGAAGATCCCGGAATCTCCCGCAATGTGAATATCCACGTCTTGAAACCTGTGGCCGTGTGATATCCCATCCTGGAATCGCCCGCAGTGTGAAGAACCCCATCCGGAATCTCCCGCAGTGTGAAGATTCCCGTCCTGGACTCTCCTGCAGTATGAAGATCCAAGTCCTGGAATCTCCCGCAGTGTGAAGATGCCCGTCCGGAACCTCCCGCAGTGTTAAGAGCCACGCCCTGGAATCTCCCGCACTGTGAAGAGCCACGTGCTGGAATATCCCGTAATGTGAATATCCACGTCCTGGAATCTCCCGCAGTGTTAAGAGCCACGTCCTGGAATCTCCCGCACTGTGAACAGCCCCGTCCCGGAATCGCCTGCAGTGTGAAGATCCAAATCCTGGAATCTCCCGCAGTGTTAAGAGCCACGTCCTGGAAAGATCGACGTCGTTGAAGCTCCCGCATTGTGATGATCCCCTTCCTGGATTCTCCCGCAGTGTTAATATCGACGTTGTGGAATCTCCCGCAGTGTGAAGAGCCACGCCCTGGAATCTCCCGCACTGTGAATATCCACGTCCTGGAATATCCCACAGTGTGAATAACAATGTCCTGGAATCTCCCTCACTGTGAAGAGCCACATCCTGGAATCTCCCGCTGTGTGATGAGCCACGCCCTGGAATCTCCCACAATGTGAATATCCACGTCCTGGAATATCCCATAGTGTGAATAACAATGTCCTGGAATCTCCCTCACTGTGAAGAGCCACATCCTGGAATCTCCCGCTGTGTGATGAGCCACGCCCTGGAATCTCCCACAATGTGAATATCCACGTCCTGGAATATCCCATAGTGTGAATAACAATGTCCTGGAATCTCCCGCACTGTGAAGAGCCACATCCTGGAATCTCACGCACTGTGAAGAGTCATGTCCTGGAATCTCCCGCAATGTTAATATCCGCATCGTGGAATCACCCACAGTATGAATAACACCGTCATGGAATCTGCCGCAGTGTGAAGATCCATGTAGTGGAATCTCCGGCAGTGTGAAGATGCACGTCCTGGAATCTCCTGCAGTGTGAATATCCACATCCTGGAATTTCCCGCAGTGTAAATAACATCATCATGGAATCTGCCGCAGTGTGAAGATCCCATCCTGGAATCTCCTGCAGTGTGAAGATCCATGTCCAGGAATCTCCTGCACTGTGAAAAGCCACGTCCTGGAATCACCCGCAATGTGAATATCCACGTCCTGAAATATGCCGCGGTGTGAAGATCCACGTCCTGGAATCTCCCGCATTGTAAAAAGCCACGTCTTGGAATCTGAGGCAGTGTGAAGTTCCCGTCCTGGAATCTCCCGCAGTGTGAAGCACCCAGAGCTGGACTCTCCCGCAGTTTGAAGATCCCCATCCGGAATCTCCTGCAGTGTGAAGATCCATGAAGTGGAATCTCCGGCATTGTGAAGATCCTCATCCTGGAATCTGCGGCAGAGAGAAGGTCCAAGTCCGGGAATCTCCCGCAGTGTGAAGATACACGTCCTGGAATCTCCTGCAGTGTGAATATGCACGTCCTGAAATCTTCTGCAGTGTGAAGAATCAGGTCCTGGAATCTCCCGCAGTGTGAAGATCAACGTCCAGGAATATGTCGGTGTCGAAATCCAAATCCTGGAATCTCCTGGTGTGAAAAGTCACGTACTTCAATCTGCGTCAGTGGAAAGATCCCTGTCCCGGAATCTCCCGCACTGTGAAGATCTCTGTCCTGGAATCACCTGAAGTGTGAAGATCCAAGTCCTGGAATCTCCCACAGTGCGAAGATCCACGGCCTGCAATTTCCCGCAGTGTGAAGGTCCACATCCTGGAATCTCCCGCAGTGTGACACTGCCTGAGCTTGAACCTCCCGGTGTGTGATGATCCCCATCCTGGAATCTCCCGCAGTGTGAAGATCGACGTCGTGGAACCTCCCGCTGTGTGAAATCCACATCCTGGAATATCCCGCATTGTGAATAACATCGTCATGGAATCTGCCGCAGTGTGAAGATCCATGTAGTGGAACCTCCGGCAGTGTGAAGATCCCGGTCCTGGAATCTGCCGCAGTGTGAAGATCCATGTAGTGGAATCTCCGGCAGTGTGTAGATCCCGGTCCTGGAATCTGCAGCAGAGACAAGGTCCAATGTAGTGGAAACTCCCGCAGTGTGAAGATCCCGGTCCTGGAATCTTCTGCAGTGTGAATATTCAGATCCTGAAATCTTCTGCAGTGTGAAGAATCCCATCTTGGAATCTTCCACAGTGTGATGATCCAAGTCCTGGAATCTCCCGCAGTGTGAAGATGCCCATCCGGAATCTCCCGCAGTGTGAAGAACCACATCTTGGAATCTCCCGCACTGTGAAGAACCACATCTTGGAATCTCCCGCACTGTGAAGAGCTACATATTGCAATCGCCCGCAGTGTGCAGATCCCAACCCAGAATCTTGTCCCGTGTGAATACCCCGTCCTGGAATCTCCTGCAGTGTGAAGAATCACGTCCTGGAAACTCCCGCAGTGTGCTGGTCCACATCCTGGAATATGCTGCGGTGTGAAAATCCCGGATTCTCCCGCAATGTGAATATCCACGTCTTGAAACCTGTGACAGTGTGAAGATCCCATCCTGGAATCTCCCGCAGTGTGAAGAACCCCATCCTGGACTCTCCTGCAGTATGAAGATCCAAGTCCTGGAATCTCCCGCAGTGTGAAGATGCCCGTCCGGAACCTCCCGCAGTGTTAAGAGCCACACCCTGGAATCTCCCGCACTGTGAAGAGCCACGTCCTGTTAAGGTCGACGTCATGGAATCTCCCGCATTGTGATGATCCCTTTCCTGGATTCTCCCGCAGTGTTAAGATCGACGTCGTGGAGTCTCCAGCAGTGTTAAGAGCCACGCCCTGGAATCTCGCACAATGTTAATATCCACATCGTGGAATCTCCCACAGTGTGAATAACACCGTCATGGAATCTGCCGCAGTGTGCAGATCCATGTAGTGCAATCTCCGGCAGTGTGAAGATCCACGTCCTGGAATCTCCTGCAGTGTGAATATCCACGTCCTGGAAACTCTCGCAGTGTGAATATCCACGTCCTGGAAACTCTCGCAGTGTGAATATCCATGTCCTGGAATCTCACATAGTGTGAATATCCACATCCTGGAATCTCCTGCAGGGTGATGGTCCACGTCCTGGAATCTCGTGCAGTGTGAAGATCAATGTCCTGGAAACTCTCGCAGTGTGAATATCCATTTCCTGGAATCTCCCACAGTGTGAAGATCCAAATCCTGGAATCTCCTGCAGTGTAAATCTCAACGTCCTGGAATATGGCTCAGTTTGAAGATCTCCTCCTGGAATCACCCGCAGTGTGGCGCTCCCCGAGCTGCAAGCTCCTGTCGTGTGAAGATCCACGTCCTGGAAACTCCCGCAGTGTGAAGATCCCATCCTGGAATCTTCAGCAGTGTGAAGATCCACGACCTGGAATGTGCTGCAGTGTGAAGATCCATACCCACGAATCTCATGCAGTGTGAATATCCACGTCCTGAAAGACGCTGAACAATGTTAATACCCACATCCTGGATTCTCCCACAGTGTGAAGATCCTCTCCTGGAATCTCCCGCTGTGTGAAGCACCCTGAGCTGGAATCTCCCGCAGTGTGAAGATCCCCATCCGGAATCTCCTATAGTGTGAGGATCCAAGTGCTGGAATCTCCCGCAATGTGAAGATCCACGTGCTGGAATCTTCTGCAGTGTGAAGATTCACGCCCTGGAACCTCCGGCAGTGTGAAGCTCCCGGAGCTTGAGTCTCCCGCAGTGTGATGATCCCCGTCCTGGAATCTTCCGCAGTGTGAAGATCGACGTCGTGGAATCTCCCGCAGTGTGAAGAGCCACGTCATAGAACATAGAACATAGAACACTACAGCGCAGTACGGGCCCTTCGGCCCTCGATGTTGCGCCGACCTGTGAAACCATCTGAAGCCTATCTGACCTACACTATTCCATTTTCATCCATTTGTCTATCCAATGACCACTTAAATGCCCTTAAAGTTGGCGAGTCTACTACTGTTGCAGGCAGGGCGTTCCACACACCTACTACTCTCTGAGTAAAGAAACTGCCTCTGACATCTGTCCTATATCTATCACCCCTCAATTTAAAGCTATGTCCCCTCGTGTTGGTCATCACCATCCGAGGAAAATGACTCACTGTCCACCCTAACTAACCCTCTGACTATCTTATATGTCTCTATTAAGTCACCTCTCAGCCTTCTCTTCTCTAACGAAAACAACCTCAAGTCCCTGAGCCTTTCCTCGTAAGACCTTCCCTCCATACCAGGCAACATCCTAGTAAATCTCCTCTGAACCCTTTCCAAAGCTTCCACATCCTTCCTATAATGTGGTGACCAGAACTGCACGCAGTACTCCAGGTGTGGCCGCACCAGAGTTATGTACAGCTGCAGCATGACCTTGTGGTTCCGAAACTCAATCCCCCTGCTTATAAAGGCTAGCACACCAGATGCCTTCTTAACAGCCCTATTAATCTGGGTGGCAACTTTCGGGATTTATGTACCTGGATGCCGAGGTCTCTCTGTTCATCTACACTACAAAGAATCTTGCCATTAGCCCAGTACTCTGCATTCCTGTTACTCCTTCCAAAGTGAACCACCTCACACTTTTCCGCATTAAACTCCATCTGCCACCTCTCAGCCCAGCTCTGCAGCTTATCTATGTCCCCCTGTATCCTATAACATCCTTCAGCACTATCCACAACTCCACCGACCTTCGTGTCATCTGCAAATTTACTAACCCATCCTTCTGCACCCCCTTCCAGGTCATTTATAAAAATGACAAACAGCAGTGGCCCCAAAACCGATCCTTGCGGTACACCACTAGTAACTGAACTCCAGGATGAACATTTGCCATCAACCACCACCCTCTGTCTTCTTTCAGCTAGCCAATTACTGATCCAAACCGCTAAATCACCTTCAATTCCATACTTCCTTATTTTCTGCAATAGCCTACCGTGGGGAACCTTATCAAACGCCTTACTGAAATCCATATACACCACATCAACAGCTTTACCCTGATCCACCTGTTTGGTCACCTTCTCAAATAACTCAATAAGGTTTGTGAGGCATGACCTACCCTTCACAAAACCGTGTTGACTATCGCTAATCAACTTGTTCTTTTCAAGATGATTATAAACCCTATCTCTTATAACCTTTTCCAACATTTTACCCACAACCGAAGTAAGGCTCACAGGTCTATAATCACCAGGGTTGTCTCTACTCCCCTTCTTGAACAAGGGGACAACATTTGCTATCCTCCAGTCTTCCGGCACTATTCCTGTCAACAAAGACGACATAAAGATCAAGGACAAAGGCTCTGCAATCTCCTCCCTGGCTTCCCAGAGAATCCTAGGATAAATCCCATCTGGCACAGGGGACTTATCTATTTTGACATTTTCCAAAATTGCTAACACCTCCTCCTTTTGAATCTCAAATCCATTTAGCCTGGTCGACTGAACCTGAGTGTTCTCCTCGACAACATTGTCTTTCTCCAGTGTAAACACTGACGAAAAATATCCATTTAACGCTTCCCCTATCTCCTCTGATTCCACACACAACTTTCCACTACTATCCTTGATTGGCCCTAATCTTACTCTAGTCATTCTTTTGTGCCTGATATACCTATAGAAAGCCTTAGGGTTTTCCTTGATCCTATCCGCCAACGACTTTTCGTGTCCTCTCCTCGCTCTTCTTAACTCTCCCTTTAGGTCCTTCCTAGCTAACTTGTACCTCTCAAGTGCCCTAACTGAGCCTTCATGTCTCATCCTAACATAAGCCTTCTTCTTCCTCTTGACAAGTGCTTCAACTTCCTTAGTAAACCACGGTTCCCTTGCTCGACAACTTCCTCCCTGCCTGACAGGTACATACTTATCAAGGACACGCAGTAGCTGTTCCTTGAAAGAGCTCCACATTTCGATTGTACCCATCCCCAGCAGTTTCCTTCCCCATCCTATACATCCTAAATCCTGCCGAATAGCATCATAATTGCCCTTCCCCCAGCTATAATTCTTGCCTTGCGGTATATACCTATCCCTGCCCATTGCTAAAGTAAACATAACCGAGTTGTGATCACTATCACCAAAGTGCTCACCTACATCTAAATCTAACGCCTGGCCGGGTTCATTACCCAGTACCAAATCCAATGTGGCCTCGCCCCTTGTTGGCCTGTCTACATACTGTGTCAGAAAACCCTCCTGCACACACCGCACAAAAACTGACCCATCTATAGTACTCGAACTATAGTATTTCCAGTCAATATTTGGAAAGTTAAAGTCCCCCATAACAACTACCCTGTTACTCTCGCTCCTGTCGAGAATCATCTTTGCAATCCTTTCCTCTACATCTCTGGAACTATTCGGAGGTCTATAGACAACTCCCAACAGGGTGACCTCTCCTCTCCTGTTCCTAACCTCGGCCCATACTACCTCAGTAGACGAGTCCTCAAGCGTCCTTTCTATCGCCTCAACATCGAGATCCCAGGTACCAACCCATGCTGCAAGCTCACCCACCTTATTCCGGATGCTCCTGACGTTGAAGTAGACACACTTCAAACCAGCGTCCTGCTTGCCGGTGCCCTCTTTCGAACTTTTAACCCTATCCCTGACCTCACTACTCTCAACATCCTGTACACTGGGACTATAATTTAGGTTCCCATCCCCCTGCTGAATTAGTTTAAACCCCCCCCCCCCCAAAGAGCACTAGCAAATCTCCCCCCCAGGATATTGGTACCCCTCTGGTTCAGGTGAAGACCATCCTGTTTGTAGAGGTCCCACCTACCCCAGAATGAGCCCCAATTATCCAGGAAACCAAAACCCTCCCTCCTGCACCATCCCTGTAGCCACGTGTTCAACTCCTCTCTCTCCTTATTTCTCACTTTGCTAGCACGTGGCATGGGTAACAACCCAGAGACAAATCTGTTTGTTCTAGCTCTCAGCTTCCACCCTAGCTCCCTGAATTTCTGTCTTAAATCCCCATCTCTCTTCCTACCTATGTCGTTGGTACCTATGTGGACCACGACTTGGGGCTGCTCCCCCTCCCCTTTAAGGATCCCAAAAACACGATCAGAGACACGTCCTGGAATCTTCCGCAGTGTGAAGAGCCACGTCCTGGAATCTCACTCAATGTTAATACCCACATCCTGGATTCTCCCACAGTGTGAAGATTCTCATACTGGAATCTCCCGCAGTGTGAATAACACTGTCATGGAATCTGCCGCAGTGTGAAGATCCATGTAGTGGAATCTCCGGCAGTGTGAAGATCCAAGTCCTGGAATCACTCGCAGTGTGAAGGTCCCCGAGCTGGAATCTCCTGTCATGTGAAGAGCCCCAACCTGCAATCTCCAGCAGTGTGAAGATCCACATCATAGAATCTCCAGCAGTGTGAAGATCCCCGTCCTCGAATCTCCCGCAATGTGCGGGTCCACATCCTGCAATCTCCAGGAGTGCGAAGATCCCCATCCTGGAATCTTCTGCAGTGTGAAGATTCACGTCTTGGAATCTCCCGCAGTGTGAAACTCCGTGACCTTGAATCTCCCGCAGTGTGATGATTCCCGTCCTGGAATCTCACGCAGTGTGAAGAGCCACGTCCTGGAATCTCCCGCAGTGTGAATAACACTGTCACGGAAGTTGCCGCAGTGTGAAGATCCATGTGGTGAAATCTCCGGCAGTGTGAAGATCCCCGTCCTGGAATCTGCGGCAGTTTGGTGGTCCAAGTCCTGGAATTTCCTGCAGTGTGAAGATCCACATCGTGGAATCTCCCGCAGAGTGAAGCTCCCTGAGCTTGAGTCTCCCGCAGTGTGATGATCCCCGTCCTAGAATCTCCGCAGTGTGAAGATCCCCGTCCTGGAATGTCCTGCAGTGTGAAGATCAACGTTGTGGAATCTCCCACAGTGTGATGATCCCTGTCCTGGAATGTCCCGCAGTGTGAAGATCAACGTTGTGGAATCTCCCACAGTGTGAAGAGCCACGTCCTGGTATCTCCCGCAGTGTGAAGAGCCACGTCCTGGAATCTCCCACAGTGTGAAGAGCCACGTCCTGGTATCTCCCACAGTGTGAAGAGCCACGTCCTGGTATCTCCCACAGTGTGAATAGCCACGTCCTGGAATCTCCCACAGTGTGAAGATTCACATCCTGTAATCTCCCGCAGTGTGAATAACACTGTCACGGAAGTTGCCGCAGTGTGAAGATCCATGTGGTGAAATCTCCGGCAGTGTGAAGATCCCCGTCCTGGAATCTGCGGCAGTTTGGTGGTCCAAGTCCTGGAATCTCCTGCAGTGTGAAGCTCCCTGAGCTTGAGTCTCCCACAGTGTGATGATCCCTGTCCTGGAATCTCCCGCAGTGTGAAGATCCCCGTCCTAGAATGTCCCGCAGTGTGAAGATCCCCATCCTGGAATATCCCACAGTGTGAAGATTGACGTTGTGGAATCTCCCACAGTGTGAAGAGCCACGTCCTTGAATCTCACACAATGTTAATATCCACATCCTGGAATCTCCCGCAGTGTGAAGAACACCGCCATGGAATCTGTCGATGTGATGATCCATGTAGTGAAATCTCCGGCAGTGTGAAGATCCACATCCTGGAATCTCACGCAGTGTGAAGAGCCACGTCCTGGAATCTCCCGCAGTGTGAATAACACTGTCACGGAAGTTGCCGCAGTGTGAAGATCCATGTGGTGAAATCTCCGGCAGTGTGAAGATCCCCGTCCTGGAATCTGCGGCAGTTTGGTGGTCCAAGTCCTGGAATTTCCTGCAGTGTGAAGATCCACATCGTGGAATCTCCCGCAGAGTGAAGCTCCCTGAGCTTGAGTCTCCCGCAGTGTGATGATCCCCGTCCTAGAATCTCCGCAGTGTGAAGATCCCCGTCCTGGAATGTCCTGCAGTGTGAAGATCAACGTTGTGGAATCTCCCACAGTGTGATGATCCCTGTCCTGGAATGTCCCGCAGTGTGAAGATCAACGTTGTGGAATCTCCCACAGTGTGAAGAGCCACGTCCTGGTATCTCCCGCAGTGTGAAGAGCCACGTCCTGGAATCTCCCACAGTGTGAAGAGCCACGTCCTGGTATCTCCCACAGTGTGAAGAGCCACGTCCTGGTATCTCCCACAGTGTGAATAGCCACGTCCTGGAATCTCCCACAGTGTGAAGATTCACATCCTGGAATCTCCCGCAGTGTGAATAACACTGTCACGGAAGTTGCCGCAGTGTGAAGATCCATGTGGTGAAATCTCCGGCAGTGTGAAGATCCCCGTCCTGGAATCTGCGGCAGTTTGGTGGTCCAAGTCCTGGAATCTCCTGCAGTGTGAAGCTCCCTGAGCTTGAGTCTCCCACAGTGTGATGATCCCTGTCCTGGAATCTCCCGCAGTGTGAAGATCCCCGTCCTAGAATGTCCCGCAGTGTGAAGATCCCCATCCTGGAATATCCCACAGTGTGAAGATTGACGTTGTGGAATCTCCCACAGTGTGAAGAGCCATGTCCTTGAATCTCACACAATGTTAATATCCACATCCTGGAATCTCCCGCAGTGTGAAGAACACCGCCATGGAATCTGTCGATGTGATGATCCATGTAGTGAAATCTCCGGCAGTGTGAAGATCCACATCCTGGAATCTCCTGCAGTTTGAAGATCCACATCTTGGAATCTCCTGCAGTGTGAAGATCCTTGCCCTGGAATCTCCCGCAGTGTGATGAACCCCGCCATGGAATCTGCCGCAGTGTGAAGATCGATGTCCTGGAATTGGCGGGAGTGTGAACATCCCCGCCTTGGAATCTCCCGCACTGTGAAGATCCAAGCCCTGGAATCTCCCACAGTGTGAGGATGCATGTCCGGGAATCTCCGGCAGTGTGAAGATCGAAGCCCTGGAATCTCCCGCAGCGTGAAGATCCCCGTCCTGGAATCTCCCGCAGTGTGAAGATCCCCGTCCTGGAATCTCCCGCAATGTGAAGATCCCCGTCCTGGAATTTCCCGCAGTGTGAAGATCCCCGTCCTGGAATCTCTCGCAGTGCGAAGATCCACATCCTAGACTCTCCTGCAGTGTGAAGATCCCCGTCCTGGAGTCACCCGCAATGTGAAGACCCCCGTCCTGTAATCTGCCACAGTGTGAAGCTCCCACCCTGGATCTCTCGCAGTGTGAAGATTCATGGTTTGAAAGCTTATGCAATTTGTGGGTCCCGCTCATGCCATTTGTGGGTCCCGCCCTTCCCTGGCCAGAGGTCACAGTTGATATTGGGGCTTCCGGGTTGAGCAGAGCTACGCGCCGGAAGCTGCGAATTTGAATCTGAGCGCCGTTCCAGAGTAACAAAGAAGGAGGGAGACGCGGTGCTGCAGGAGGTTAATCCAGGAGATGAGGAAACCAGTGCGACGGTGAGTTAGGTTCAAGCTTGGATGGCGCTGTGGAAATTGTCGGTGCGAATTTGGTGCTTTAGATTTAAGGCAGTAAAGCTGAGGTAGCGGAAGTGTAAAGAGGCGGGTGGTTTGGGGCCTGAAGCCCGGGTCCCTGAACCCGTAGCCCGTATATTGAGGTATGATTGTTATACAGCTCGTAATTCTATCTGGATTTCCGGTTTCCTATTCGGCCATTTGGAAGAAATAAGTGATAGCGAGTCATCTCACTCAATATCTGTCAAATTGCCTACTGGAGAATGTTTAGAGAGGTGGTTTGAAACGGTAAATCTGTTGTCAATATTAATTCGACTTCGCGTTTTATCACCGTAATACATGTTGTCGTCTGTCATTGTCTGAAACTGTTATTGGAATTTTGTCAAATTCATTGTCGAATGTCTAATATGTACATTGTATTTTCTGTATCTCGGCGGGTGCCTCTCCTCAGTTACCCCCCCCCCCCCCCCCCCAGCCGTTGTGTCGCTGCCCTTGCCCTCTGCCCATGCCCTTGCCCCTCATCTCCCCACCCCTTCCCTGGTCCTGCATCTATTGGACACATCATTAATGCGGAATACTTCACTCATTAACACAAACAAACCTGAACCTAAATTTCCCACATCATACAATGTATAAGGAAGTATCAGTAACAAATCCAGAGTTACCAATATGAACTGACTTTTCATTTAAAAAAAGGCTTTAATGGTTTTAAACTGGCAAGCTATCAGACATTTAATCGTGAGCTAAGTAGCCAGTCACCTATTGCTCGAGTTTATCACAAGGATGTTAGTGTAGATTTTGGATAGCATCGTCTTCCAAAAAAGCTAACCGGTATCTTGGTATTGCCCCCTGCGATAAACACTTGATTCATGGGGCCAGATATTCTACACCCAGGGGACTAAAGGAGTTGGCCATGGAAAGAGTCATACCATTGGTTGTTACCTTCCAAAGTTGAAGAAATTCTGGAACAGCCTTGTCAGACTGGATGGTGGAAAAATTTAATCCTGCTATTTAAGGAAAGGAGAGAGGGAGAAAACAGGGAATTGCAGACTGAATGCCCGAACATCAGTAGTAGGAAAATGCTAGCGTCAGTTACAAAGGATACAATATCAGGACTCTTAGCTCATATCACATGGATTTATAAATGGAAAATCATGTTTGGCAAACCTACTGGAGTTTTTTGAAGATTCGTGGAGGGAACTTGTGTCTAACGTCTGAGGAGATGGGGAGGCCTGAAATGAATATTTTGTTTCAGTATTCACAAGAGAGAGGGACTTTGTTGCTCATGAGAACAGTGTGAGCCAGGTTAATAGACTCAAACAGGTTGCTATTAAGAAGGAGGATGTTGTGGAAATTTTGAAAAGTATCAGGAAGATAAGTTGCCTGAGGCTGACAGGATATACCCAAGGTTACTACGGGAAGCGAGGCAGGAGATTGCTGCGCTGTTGGCGATGATCTTTGCATCCTCACTCCACTGGAGTAGTACCGGATGATTGGAGGGAAGCGAATGTTGTTTTCCTGTTCAAGAAAGGGAATTGAGAAAGCCCTGGGAATTGCAGACCAGTCAGTCTGTGGTGAGCAAAATTTTCGAAAGGATTCTGAGAGATAGGATTTATGGTTATTTAGAAAGACATAGTTGGGAGGGGCAGGACATGCCTCACAAGCCTCAGTGAATTCTTTGAGGATGTGACGAGAAACATTGATGAAGGTTGGGCAGTGGATGTGGTGTATATGGATTTCAGTAAGTCATTTGACAAGGTTCCTCATGGTAGGCTCATTCAGAAAGTTAGGGGGCATGGGAAACAGGGAAATTTGGCTGTCTGGATACAGAATTGGCTGGGCGAAAGAAGACAGTGAGTGGTGGTGGAAAGTATTCCGCCTGGAGGTCAGTGACCAGTGGTGTCTCGCAGGGATCTGTTCTGGGACCTCTGCTCTTTGTGGTTTTTTGTGGAAGTGTGAGTTAGTACGTTTGCCAATGACACCAAGGTTGGTGGAATTGTAGGTAGTGTTCAGGGCTATTGCAGGTTACAACAGGACTTTGACGGGGTGCAGAGCTGGCAGATGGACTTCAACCTAGATGAATGTGAAGTGATTCATTTTGGAAGGTCAAATTTGAATGCAGGGTTAAAGGCAGGATTCTTGCAGGTGTGGAGGAACAGAGGGCTCTTGGGAGGGCTCTTGGGGTCCACGTACATAGAAAATTGCCTCAAAATTGCCACCCAGGTTGATGGGGTTGTTGAGGCGTATGGTGTGTTGGCTTCCATTAACAGGGGGATTGAGTTGAAGAGCTGTGAGCTTTATAAAACCCTGGTTCGACCACACTTGGAATATTGTGTCCGGTTCTGGTCGCCTCCATTCTTGGAAGGATGTAGATGCTTTGGAGAGGGTGCAGATGAGATTTACCAGGATGCTGCCTGGACTGGAGGGCATGTCTTATGAAGAAAGGTTGAGGGTGCTCGGGCTTTTCTCGCTTGAGCGAAGGAGGAGATGTGACTTTAAAAAAAAAATGTTTTTTATTGAGTTTTTGTACAGAGTATACTTCGCCGTTATGTACACAGGATATGATATATCTATATACCTGTAAGTAGGCATCCGTTTGTGTCGGCGAGGCACTTCTGGAGGGCAATCCTTGAGTGGGTCTGGTGCCGGTGTTGCCCCTCTCTTCTCCCAGTCGGATTTCGCTGCTGTTGTATTCTCGTGCACGCTGCCGCTTGCGCCGGCCCTCCCGTCCTCCGCCTGTGTTCTACTTTTTCTCTGTTCCTGTGGATGTCAGGTTGGTTAACGTTTCTCTGCCTGCCCCCTTCCTACTTCCCTGGATCTCCTCTATTGTTCCCTGTCTCTCTCCCCCCCCCCCCCCCCCCCCCCCCCCCCCCCCGCGGTTCGCCTTTCCTTCCTCTTAGTGAGTTGTTGTCCGCCCCCCCCCCTTCCTTCCTCTTAGAATGAGTTGTGTCCCCCCCCCCCCCCCCCCCGTTCTATCTTGCCCTCTGATGCTTTGACTGCTTTCCCCTGGTTCCTGGAACAATCGGGTGAATGGCTCCCACGTTCTGTGGAAGCTGTCGTCTGACCCTCGGATGGCGAATTTAATTTTCTCCATTTGGAGGGATTCCGAGAAGTCGGATAGCCAGTCTGCAGCTTTAGGTGGTGCTGCTGACCGCCAGCCTCACAGGATTCGACGGCGGGCGATCAGGGAGGCAAAGGCAAGGGTGTTCGCCCTCCTCCCCAGGAATAGATCTGGCTGGTCTGAAACCCCGAAGACCGCCACTTTTGGGCCTCACCCCCACCACTTTGGACATTGCCTCGAAGAAGGCTGTCCAGTACTTCACAAGTCTGGGGCAAGACCAGAACATGTGGGCGTGGTTGGCCGGGCCTCCTTGGCACTGTTCACTTCTATCCTCCACCTCCGGGAAGAACCTACTCATACGGGTTCTTGTTAAGTCTGCTCTATGTACCACTTCTAGTTGCGTCAGGCTGAGCCTTGCGCAGATGGAGGTGGAGTTGACCCTATGCTGTGCTTCGCTCCAGAGTTACCACCCAATCTCGATCCCCAGGTCCTCCCATTTCCTTGTTGTGTCCAGTATGGTGTCGGCCCCTTCTTCCAGTTGGTCATACGTGTCGCTGCAGTTTCCTCTCTCTTTTATATGCTTGCGTCCAGTAACTCTTCCAGTAATGTCGGTCGTGGCGGTTGTGGGTCGGTCGTGGCAGTTGTGGGTAAGTCCTTGTCTCCTTTAGTAAGAAGTTTCTGAGCTGCAGGTACCTTAGCTCATTCCCCCTGGTCAGCTGGAATTTGTCAGTTCATCCAGTGTCCCAACCCTGCCGTTGGTGTATAGGTCCCTGACTGTCAGTGTCCCCTCGTCCTGTCTCCACCTTTTGAAGGTGGCGTCGGTCAGTGCTGGTGTGAACCTGTGGTTGTTACAGATGGGAGCTTTGTCTGACATACCCCCCACCCCACCCCATACGAACGTCATGATTAGTTTATCTACTACTTGGAAAAAGGCCTTGGGGATGTAGATCGGGATGCTCTGAGTAGGAAGAGGTACCTGGGCAGCACGTTCATTTTGACCATCTGTACTCTCCCCACAAGGGAGAGTGGGACTGTGTTCCATCTTTCCAGGTCCTTTTTTACTTCCTCTGTCAGACTGGTGAGGTTCCATTTGTTGACCCCTTTCCAGTCGTGGGCTATTTGGATCCCCAGGTAGCGGAATTTGAGTCGGGCTTGTTTAAACGGCAGTCCCACTAGTGCTGCCCCACCTACTTGTGGGTGTACTGGGAAGAACTCGCTTTTGCTCGTGTTGCGTTTGTAGCCCGAGAAGGCGCCAAACTCCTTCAGGAGCGCGGTGATTCCGTCCATGCTGCTTTGTGGGTCTGAGATGTAGAGGAGCAGGTCATCTGCATAGAGTGAGACTCTGTGCTCTCTGCTGCCCCTTCGGATCCCCCTCCAGCTTTTTGCCGCTCTGAGCGCAATTGCTAGTAGCTCGATTGCTGGGGCGAACAGCAGTGGGGATAGTGGGCATCCTTGTCTGGTGCCCCTGTGCAGCTGGAAGTATCGGGCGTTGGTGTTGTTTGTCAGTACACTCGCCATGGGAGCGTTGTATAGGAGTTTGGAGGAGAGGTGACTTGATAGAGGTGTACAAGGTGATGAGAGGCATGGATAGAGTGGATAGCCAGAGACTTTTCCCCAGGGTGGAAATGGCTATCATGAGGGGACATCATTTTAAGGTGATTGGAGGAAGGTATAGAGAAGATGTCAGAGGTAGGTTCTTTACACAGAGAGTGGTGGGTGCGTGGATTGCACTGCTGGCAGAGGTGGTGGAGTCAGTCATTAGGGACATTTAAGCGACTCTTGGACAGGCACCCGAAGGGGTGTAGGTTAGGTTGATCTTCGATTAGGATAAATGGTCGGCACAACATCGTGGGCTGAAGGGCCTGTACTGTGCTGTTCTATGTTGTATGTAACTGGTAGAATAGATAAGGATCAGGGGGATTGAAGGCGCTAGCAACAGAGCCGCTCCCGATGGCCCCGGGAAAATACTCAGGGAGTCCGGTAATAATAGCTTCACTGGGAAGTTGGAGGCGGTTTCACCATCATTTCGGGTTGGGGGCAGGGTCAAGGGAAATGCCGGTTCGGGGGAACCACAGATTTGAGCCAAGGAAGTGGGATGGACATTTTTTGGAAATGGGAGGAGAAGGATTGAGACACTAAAAGACTTGTTTCTTGGGTGTCCGTTTGCAGGATTGAAGGAGCTGGAAGCCAAATATTGGCTGGAGCAGGGGCAAATGTTTAGATACATGCAGGTTCGAAATGTTGCCAGAAAAGAGATACAGAGCTTCTCGGTGGAGCCAGCCTCCACACTGCTGGAGGAGCTGCTGACGACAGGGGGTAGTGTCAGCGGTTTACGGAGCTATTTTGGAAGAGGAGAAGGCACCACTGGAAGGGATCAAAGCAAAGTGGGAGGAAGAGTTGGGAGTGGGTATGGAGGAGGGGTTCTATGCTGCGGAGAGTGAATGCTTCCACCTCGTGTGCGAGGTTGGGGCTGATCCAGCTGGAGGTGGTATATAGAGCACACCTCACAAGGGCGAGGATGAGCCGATTCTTTGAAGGTGCAGAACATGTGTGTGAACGTTGCGGGGTGGGGGGGGGGCCCGCAAATCACGTTCATATGTTTTGGTCCTGTCCAAAGCTAGAGGATTGCTGGAACAAAGTTTTTAGCATAATCTCTAAAATGGTGCACGTGAAACATGGCCCGGGCCCTCGGAAGGCCAAATTCGGGGGGTCGGACCAGCTGGGGTTGGAAACGGGTGTGGAGGCAGATGTTGCAGCCTTCGCCTTGTTGATCGCCCAAAGGCGGATCCTGATTGGTGGGGCGGGGTGGGGGACCTGTTGGAATTCTTGACTCTTGAGAAGGTTAAGTTTGAACTGAGGGGAAGGATGGAGGCATTCTACAATTCATGAGCATTATTCATTATGGATAACATCGAGCATTGGTTGGGGGGGGGGGGGCTGGTTGGGAGGATTGCTGGGGCTGGTTGGGAGGATTGGTGGGAGGGGGACTGTGTGTTACTGGTGACATGGGGCGATTCCTGATTCCTTTTTGTCATTTGTTTATGTGAACATGCGGGCTGATGTTTGGTGGGAGGATGGGATCATTGTTGTTGATATGGGGATTGACATCCTTGTTACTGATTATTGTTTATTGTTGGTGGGTGTAAATTTGGGAGGAAATGTGAAAAAGGAGAATAAAAATATTAAAAAAACAAAAAAAAACACAGATAAGGGTGATAAAGTCCCATACAAGAGGTTCGTGTGTAAATTAAAGTGCTTTGGCTCGGGGGTAATATTGATTGACAGTTGCTTCATGATTAGGAAACAGAGTGGGAATACATGGGTCTTTTGCCAAGTGGCAGATGGTAATGAGTGGGGTCCTGCTGAGTGGGGTCAGTGCTTCAGCCCCAGCTATTAATGATATGCATCAATTATTTGCTTGAGGGAACCAGAAGTAATATTTCCAAGTTTGCAATGAAACTTGGTGGGAAGGTGAAGGATTTAGGCAAGGTGAGTGAGTGGGGAAATAAATGGCATTTGCAGTATAATGCGGATAAATGTGAAGTTATCCACTCAAATGGAGAAACAGAATGGCACAGTATTATTTCAATAGTGACAGATTGGGAAATGCTGACGTAGAAAGGGACCTGGGTGTCCTCATGCACCAGTCACCAAAAGCAAGCCTGCAGGTACAGGAATCAGTCAGGGAGGCAAATAGTATGTTGGTTTATTGTAAGAGGACTTGAGTCCAAGAGCAAGCATGTCTTCCTGCAGCTGGTGAGATCATACCTGGAGTATTATGTGCAGTTTTGGTCTCCTTATCTAAGAAAGGATATACTTGCCGTGGATGAAGTACAGTGAAGGTTCTGCTCGGGTGGCAGGATTGTCATATGAGCAGAGATTGGGTCAACTGGGCCTGTATTGGAATATAGAAGAATGAGAGGGGATCTAACGTATAAAATTCTGATTGGGCGGACAGACTGGATTCAGGGATATTGTTTCCTCTGGATGGGTGGGAGGTCGAGAACAAAAGGTCACGGCCTCAGGATATGGGTTGGGCCATTTTGGACTGAGAAATGTCTTCACTCAGAAGCTGGTGAACCTGTGGAATTATCTGCCACAAAAGACTGTGGAGGCCAAGTCACTGAATATATTTAAGGAAAGGGACTTATAGATGTTAAAGCTGTGAAGAGGTGGGACAGCACTGGAGTATGGCATTAAGATAGAAGATCAGCCATGATAACAAAGAAACTTATAGCACAGGAACAGGCCCTTCAGCTCTCCAAGCCTGCATTGACCATGCTGCCTGTCTGAACTAAAACCCTCTACCATTCCTGGGACCATATCCCTTTATTCCCATCTTATTCCCATCTTATTCATGCATTTGTCAAGAAGCCCCTTAAAAGTCGCTATCATACCTGCCTCCACTACCTCCCCCAGCAGCGAGTTCCAGGCACCCACCACTGTCTGGGGTAAACAAAAACTTGCCTCGTACGTCTCTTTTAAACCTTTCCCTCGCACCGTAAATCTATGCCCCCTTGTAATTGATTCTTCCACCCTGGGAAAAATCTTCTGACTGTCCACTCTGTCCATGCCCCTCATAATCTTGTCGGCTTCTATCAGGTCGCCCCTCAACCTCCGTCGTTCCAGTGAGAACAAACCAAGTTTCTCCAACCTCTCATAGCTAATGCCCTCCATACCTGGCAACATCCTGATAAATCTTTTCTGCACCCTCTCTAAAGCCTCCACATCCTTCTGGTAGTGTGGCGACCAGAATTTGACACTATTTTCCATGTGCTTCCTAACTAAGGTTCTATACAGCTGCAACATGACTTCTCGGACATCCATTTGTCCGGATTAAACTCTCTCTGCCGTCTCCCCAGCCGATCGATACCCTGCTGTATCCTCTGACAGTCCTCATTGTATCCGCAACCAACCTTTGTGTCGTCCGCAAACTTACTCATCAAACCAATTAGGTTTTCCTCTAAATCATTTATAGAAATATATATCAAACAGCAAAGGTACCAGCACTGATCCCTGAGGAACGCCACAAGTCACAGCCCTCCATTGTTGAATGGTGGAGCAAGCTCAATGAGCTGAATGGCCTACTCTTCCTATTTTCGGTGTTTCACATAGTTGAGTGTCTATGAATCAAATCTTTATACTCAGTAAAGGAAAAGTTCATAATTTTTATTGAGAAATACGGCATAGAACAGGTCCTTCGGCCTACGATGTTATGCCGAACTTTTGTCCTAGGTTAATCATAGATTATAATAGAATTTTGGACACTAAAGGCAATTTATCATGGCCAATCCACCCAACCTGCACATCTTTGGACTGTGGGAGGAAACCGGAGCACCCGGAGGAAACCCACGCACACACGGGGAGGATGTGCAGACTCCACACAGACAGTGACCCAAGCCGGAATTGAACCTGGGACCCTGGAGCAGTGAAGCAATTGTGCCATCCACAATGCTACCGTGCTGCCCTTATTAAATTAATCTACACTCCATTATTCTACCCTAATCCATGTACCTATCCAATAGCCGCTTGAAGGTCCCTAATGTTTCCTACTCAACTACTTCCACAGGCAGTGCATTCCACGCCCCCCACTACGCTCTGGGTAAAGAACCTACCTCTGACATCCCCCCCCCCCCCCCCCCCCCCCCCATATCTCCCACCATTTACCTTAAATTTATGTCCCCTTGTAATGGTTTGTTCCACCCGGGGAAAAAGTCTCTGACTGTCTACTCTATCTATTCCCCTGATCATCTTATAAACCTCTATCAAGTCTCCCCTCATCCTTCTCGGTTCTAATGAGAAATGGCCTAGCACCCTCAACCTTTCCTCGTTAAGTCCTACTCTCCATTCCAGGCAACATCCTGGTAAATCTCCTTTGCACCTTTTCCAAAGCTTCCACATCCTTCCTAAAATGAGGTGACCAGAACTGCACACAGTACTCCAAATGTGGCCGTACCAAGGTTTTGTACAGCTGCATCATCACCTCACGGCTCTTAAATTCAATCCCTCTGCTAATGAACGCTAGCACACCATAGGCCTTCTTCACAGCTCTATCCACTTGAGTGGCAACTTTCAAAGAACTATGAACATAGACCCCAAGATCTCTCTGCTCCTCCCCATTGCCAAGAACCCTACCATTAACCCTGTATTCCGCATTCAGATTTGTCCTTCCAAAATGGACAACCTCACACTTGTCAGGGTTAACTCCATCTGCCACTTTTCAGCCCAGCTCTGCATCCTATCTGTGTCTCTTTTCAGCCGACAAAAGCCCTCCTCACTATCCACAACTCCACCAATCTTCGTATCATCTGCAAATTTACTGACCCACCCTTCAAATCCCTCATCCAAGTCATTAATGAAAATCACAAACAGCAGAGGACCCAGAACTGATCCCTGCGGTACACCACTGGTAACTGGGCTCCAGGCTGAATATTTGCCATCCACCACCACTCTCTGACTTCTATCGGTTAGCCAGTTCGTTATCCAACTGGCCAAATTTCCCACTATCCCATGCCTCCTTACTTTCTGCATAAGCCTACCATGGGGAACCTTATCAAATGCCTTACTAAAATCCATGTACACTACATCCACTGTTTTACCTTCATCCACATGCTTGGTCACTTCCTTAAAGAAGTCAGTAAGACTTGTAAGGCAAGACCTACCCCTCACAAATCCGTGCTGACTATCTCTAATCAAACAGTGACTTTCCAGATGCTCAGAAATCCTATTCCTCAGTACCCTTTCCATTACTTTGCCTACCACTGAAGTAAGACTAACTGGCCTGTAATTCCCAGCGTTATCCCTGTTCCTTTTTTGAACAGGGGCACGACATTCGCCACTCTCCAATCCCCTGATACCACCCCTATTGACCGTGAGGACGAAAAGATCATTGCCAATGGCTCTGCCATTTCATTTCTTGCTTCCCATAGAATTCTTGGATACATCCCGTCAGGCCTGGGGGACTTGTCTATCCTCAAGTTTTTCAAAATGCCCAACACATCTTCCTTCCTAACAAGTATCTCCTCGAGGTTACCAGTCTGTTTCACACTGGCCTCTCCTACAATATGGCTTCTCTCGTTTGTAAATACTGAAGAAAAGTACTCGTTCAAGACCTCTTCTATCTCTTCAGACTCGATACACAATCTCCCGCTACTGTCCTTGATCGGACTTACCCTCGCTCTAGTCATTCTCATATTTCTCACGTGTGTAAAAGGCCTTGGGGTTTTCCTTGATCCTACCCGCCAAAGATTTTTCATGCCCTCTCTTAGCTCTCCTAATCCCTTTCTTCAGTTCCCTCCTGGCTATCTTGTATCCCTCCAGCGCCCTGTCTGAACCTTGTTTCCTCAGCCTTGCCTAAGTCTCCTTCTTCCTCTTAACAAGACATTCAACCACTCTTGTCAACCATGGTTCTTTCTGTAAGGTTAGCAGGATTTCTGGTGCCACACCTACTTTATGAGCAGGCTAATGTTTAAAAAAAAAAAAAAATCAATATTTTTGAAATTGCTTGTGGAACTCCAAGTTTCTTCTGACTCGAGGGAAACGCAATGATGTTGGCTCATAATGCATTTACATACATAGAAGATAGAAGCAGGAAGGGGCCATTCGGGCCTTTGAGCCTGGTCCGGCATTCATTGTGATCATGGCTGATCATCACTTTCAATGATCAAGCCTTCCCCCATATCCCTTTCGTCCCAAGAGCTATAACAAATTCCTCCTTGTAATTCCCACGGTTTTTGCTTCAACCACTTTTTGTGATAGTGAATTCCACAGATTCATCACTCACTGGGTGAAGAAATTTCTCCTCACCTCAGTCCTAAAAGATTCACCGCTTATCCTCAAACTATGACCCCTAGTTCTGGACACCTCCACCATCGGGGACACTCTTTCTGAATCTCCCCTGTCTAATCCTGTTAGCATTTTGTAAGATTTATGAGATCCCCTCTCAGTCTTCTAAACTTCAGTGAATATAATCCTAACCAACTTAGTCTCTCCTCATATGACAGTCCTGCCAGCCCAGGAATCAGCCTGGAAAATCTTTGCTGCTCTCCCTCCATAGCAAGAAATCCTTCCTCGGATAAGGACACCAAAATTGCACACAATACTCTAGGTGTGGCCTCACCAATGTCCTATGTAATTGTAGTAAAACATCCCTATTCCGATACTCCAGTCCTCTCTCTATGAAGAGGCTGCTGCATAAGATAAGGATGCATGGTGTTTAGGGTAGAGTACTAGCATGGATAAAGGATTGGTTGTCTAACAGGAAACAAAGAGTGGGAATAAATGAGTGCTATTCTGGCTGGCAATCAGTGACGAGTGGTGTGCCTCAGGGATCGGTGTTGGGACCACAATTATTTACCATTTATATAGACGATTTGGAGTTGGGAACTACGTGTAAGGTATCCAAGTTTGCAGATGGCACGAAGGTGTGTGGCAGAGCAAAGTGTACTGAGGACTGTAAAACCTTACAGAGGAACATTGACACATTGAGTGAGTGGGCAAAGGTCTAGCAGATGGAGTATAATGTCAATAAGTATGAAGTTGTGCATTTTGGTAGGAGTAACAATATAACGGATTATTACTTAAATGGCAAAAAGCTGCAGCATGCTGCTGTGCAGAGGGACCTGGGTGTACTTGTGCATGAGTCACAGAAGGTTGGTCTGCAGGTGCAACAAGTAATTAGGAAGGCAAATGGAATTTTGTCCTTCATTGCGAAGGGGATTGAGTTTAAAAGTAGAGAGGTAATGTTGCAGTTGTACAAGGTGCTGGTGAGGCCACACCTGGAGTACTGTGTGCAGTTTTGGTCTCCACACTTGAGAAAGGATGTGCTAGCACTAGAGGGGGTGCAGAGGAGGTTCACTAGGCTGATTCCGGAGTTGAGGGGGTTATCGTATGAGGAGAGGCTGAGTAGATTGGGATTA
This sequence comes from Scyliorhinus canicula, assembly GCF_902713615.1. Lineage (NCBI taxonomy): Eukaryota > Metazoa > Chordata > Chondrichthyes > Carcharhiniformes > Scyliorhinidae > Scyliorhinus > Scyliorhinus canicula. The sequence goes on along the minus strand of NC_052147.1, from coordinate 83,417,442 downwards.
TATTCACTGGAATTCAGAAGGTCGAGGGGGGTTCTAATAGAAACATAGAAAATTTTGAAGGGAATGGATAAGATAGAAGTAGAAAGGATGTTTCCACTGGTAGGACAAGAGGGCATAGCGTCAAGATTAGGGGGAGCAGATTTAGGACTGAATCAAGGAGGAACTTCTTCACTCAGAGGGTGGTTAAAGTATGGAATTCCCTACCGAAAGGAGTAGTAGACACTACTTCATTTAATATATTTAAAGATAGGGTAGATGTTTTTTTGAAAAATAAAGGAATTACGGGATAGGCCGAGAATGCGGGTAAGTGGTTCTGAGACCACGAAAAGATCAGCCATGATCTTATAGAATGGCGGAGCAGGCTCGAAGGGCTGGACGGTCTACTTCTGCTCCTAGTTCTTATGTTCTTATGAAGGCCAACATAGTGTATGCTCTCTTTAGTGCCTGCTGTATCTGTGCACTTACTTTCAGCGACTGGCCCACAAGGTCTCACTGAGTATTCACAACTCAATTTACACCCATTCAAACAATGCCTTCCTATTTTTGCTACTGAAGCGGATAACCTCACATTTATCTACATTATACTGCATCTGCTATGCATACGCCCACTCGCTCAGCCTGTCCAAATCCCGCTGAAGCATCTCTGCATCCTCTTCGCGGCTCACCATCCCATCCAACTTTGTATCTTTTGTAAATATAGAAATACTACATTCATTTCCCTCGTTCAAATCATTAACATATGATGTCCTAAGCAAGATCACTGCCTGCCAATCAGAAAAAGACCCATTTATTCCAAATTTTTGCTTCCTATCTGCTAACCAGCTTTCTATCCATCTCGAGACACTACCCGCAATGTCATGCGCTTTAACTTTACATAGTTATATGCTGTGTAAGACCTTGTCGAAAGACTTCTGAAAGTCTAAATAAACCACATCCACCCAGTGTTCTCCCTGGTCAACTCTATTAGTTACATCTTCAGAGAATTCCAATAGATTTGTCGAGCATGATTTCCCCTTCATAAATCCATGCTGACTTTGTCTGATTATACCAAATGCTGTGCTATGAAATCCTTGATAATGGACTCCAGCAACTTCCTTATTACTGAGTTGAGGCTCATTGGTCTGTAGTTTTCTGTTTTCTCTCGACCTTTTTTTTTTTGAATAGTCAGGCGATATTGGCTACCCTCAATATAACATAAAATTCCCAAGTTGTTCTCCAGAAAAACATGAGTCTTAAATCTGAAAGAAAAACCGTAGAATTAAGGAGGGGCAAAATCAGGGCATTTGTTTAAATATTTCAGAAGGTCAGTCAACGAAGAAGCAGTGAAACATGGTTTGATAATCCAGTTCCAGCACCATGTGGCAATAGAATTCAACAAGATAAGAGTGTGGCAAAACTCAAATGTTGCTGCCTTGTTTGTACTTATACATGCATGTTTTTGTTTTTAAAACGCTATGGTAACATGTTGAAGTGGATGCTATTCCTTTTCCATGCTTAAAGGGAGATGAGAGATGACCCTTCTATTAAAATAGAGCAAGTCACTGAATATATTTTGGTTGATCAAGAGTTAACATAGAAGCTTTCTCTTGCGTATAGATAGCCTAGTTGAAATGAAAATGACAGTGACTGAACCCCCGCAAGTGTGGATAAACTGCAACTTATACTCGACATTGTATATGGAATATTTTGCAAATCCTGTTCGACTTTCTAAACTTTTGTTCAATATGTAGAATTAAAAAGGTACCTTCAGCTATCTTGTGAAGACATTTTAACTTATTTTAAGAGAAGAAAGGTCCCAGTTAATATTAGTTAACGGTTAATATTATTTGATATCAAAAAGGATGTATTTAATTTAAAGGGTAAGTCATGGCAGTAGATGTGCTGTGGTGTGCTCTTTCTCCACGTGGGGGACCAGGAATGTTTTCAGCATGTGTGCAGGACGTTTCTCTCGCTGCAGCTCCTGGAAGGCTGGGTTTCAGACCTGGAGCAGCAGCTGGAAACACTTTGGAGCATCCACGTATTGAACACTAGTGCCCCAGAACTTGCTGCACCCCTAGCCAAGCTGTTCCAGCACAGCTACAACACTGGCATCTACCCAGCAATATGGAAAATTGATTTCTTGTCTAATGTTTGAACCAAGGCTGTAATGAGGTGAGGAGCTGAGTGACCATGGCGGAACCCAAACTGAGCGTCCGTGAGGAGATTATTGCTGAGTAAGTGCTGCTTGATAGCAGCGTTCACGACTCCTTCCATCACTTTGCTGATGATGGGGCGTAGACTGATAGGGTGGAAATTGGCTGGGTTGGATTTGTCCTTGTGTACAGGACTCATCTGCACAACTAATTCATCCATTTTAAAATGTCACATGCTCCAAGCGTTCAGGTCAGTAAAATGGATGAATTAGTTGTGCAGATGTTTGTAAAGGAGTATGATATAGTTGGGATTACCAAGGCATGGCTCAAGGAGATCAAGGATGGGAGCTAAACATTGAGGGATATTCAGTTTTTAGGAAAAACAGACAGAAAGGAAAAGGTGGTGGAGTTCCATTGTTGATTTGAAGAAGCTATTGAGGGGTGTGAAATCTGTATGGGTTGAGTTTAAAAAAAAAAAAACACCAAGGAGCAAAAAATATTTGTAGGGTAGTATACAGACCATCAAACTGAAGTGGTCATGTTGGGAACAGCATTAGACAGGAAATCACAGATGCATATGATAAAGGAACATCTGTGATTATGGGTGACTTCAATCTGCATATAGATTGGGTAAGTCAAATTAGTTACAATACAATAGAGGAGGAATTTCTGGAGTGTACACGGGATGGTTTTCTGGACCAATATGTTGAGGAACCAACAAGGGAACAGGACCAACAAGGGAACAGGCCATCTTGTACTGGGTGTCGTGGAATTAGAAAGGCTTAGTTGGCAATCTAGTCATGAGAGAACCCCTGGGGACGAGTGACCATGTGATAGTCTTTATCAATGTGAAAAGTGAGGTTAATTCTGAGACCAGGGTCCTGAATCTCAAATTAAAGAATATGATGGCATGAGTTGGCTATGCTAGACTGGAAAACATTTCTGAAAGAAAGATAGTGACATGCAATGGCAGACATTCAAGGAACGAATAGGTGAACTCCAAAAGTTATTTATTCCTATTGTTCCTGGTTAGAGTGTGGGATTGGGCCTAGGTGGGGTGCAGAATTGATGGGCTGAATGGCCTCCTTCAGATAGCAGGGATTTTATAATTCTACTTTGTGATTCTATTCCATGAATTAAGTAGTTGTAATGAATAAGCCTAGTAGGCGGCATTGAACTTGGGCATTTGGAACATCAGCATCACAACAGTTTTAATCCATTAAGATGCTTCACAGGGGTGTTATCAAACAAAATTCACACCGAGCCACACAAGGCAATTGAGTCAGGTGAACAAAAGCTTAATCAAAGATGTAGGTTTTGACTTACTAATAATAATTTTTATTGTCACAAGTAGGCTTACAAACACTGCAATGAAGTTACTGTGAAAAGTCCCTAGTCGCCACATTCCGGCGCCTATTCGGATACACAGAGGGAGAATTCAGAATGTCCAAATTACCTGACAGCGCATCTTTAAGACCTGTGGGAGAAAACTGGAGCACCCAGAGGAAACCCACGCAGACACAGGAAGAAAGTGCAGACTCCACACACACAGTGACCCAAGCCAGGAATCAGACCTGGGACCCTGGAGCTGTGAAGCAACGGTGCTAATCACTGTGCTACCGTGTCGCCTGTGGCACTTAAAATGCGACTAGACATAGAATTTACAGTGAAAAAGGAGGCTATTCTGCCCATCGAGTCTGCACCAGCTCTTGGCAATAGCACCCTACTTCAGTACTCGCCTCCATCCTATCCGAGTAACCCCTTTCGACTCTAAGGTGCAATTTAATAATAATAATTGGCCAATCCACCTAACCTGCACATCTTTGGACTGAGGGAGGAAACCGGAGCACCTGGAAGGAATCCACTCCTAGACAGGGAGAATGTACAAACTCCACACAGTCACCCGAGACCGGAATTGAACGCAGGTGCCTGAAGCTGTGAGGCAGCAGTGCTAACCACTGTGCCATCGCCCCTTCCTATTGTATTCAAGAAAGAGATGGACAATCTTTTAAAATTTAATGGCATGAAAGGGAATGAGGAGAAATATGACATTGGAATTGAGAATCAGCCATGATTGGAGTGATCTTTTCGAGGTCTATAAAATAATGAGGAGCATAGATAAGGTTGATGGTCAATATCTTTTCCCAAAGGCTGCCAGAAGCAGTGGTAGCGGTGGGTACAATGTTTTCCTTTAAAAGGTAGTTCAACAATTACTGGGCAGGGTGGGTGTAGCGGGATATGGGCCAAATGCGGGCAAATGGGACGAGCTTAGTGATAGAAACTGGGTGGCATGGACAAGCTGGGCTGAAGAGCCTGTTTCCATGCTGTAAACATCAATAACTCTATATTGAATGGCGGAGCAGGCTTGAAAGACCGATTGGCCTCCTGCTCCAGATTTCTATGTTTCTAATCTTGTGAATTTGGTAATTGGACAATCTGTCCTCTGCTAATATAATCACAGTATAACTCCATAATCACAGGTGTTCCTTTATCTGCTTTTATATAGGAAGTTGTCCAAGTCAGGCACTGCAATTAACTTTGCTCCAAATGTGCGGCAGAAGCTGGAGCAGAGACAAAATCCTCGTGAGTACTTCTGCTATTTTACCTGCTGTCTTCATTTTGAACTTATTTATCAGAAAGACGGAGTGCAAGAGATGAATCGTGTGATCAGGTGGTATTTCATCTTATCTGCATAATGCATCATTTGGTATTAGTGCTATTTGATGATGAGCAGAAGTGCAGTACCTTGGTTGATTCAATAAATTATGTCCAATCAGCAGCACGGTAGCACAGTGGTTAGCACAGTTGCTTCACAGCTCCAGGGTCCCAGGTTTGATTCCCGGCTTGGGTCACTGTCTGTGCGGAGTCTGCACGTTCTCCCCGTGTCTGCGTTGGTTTCCTCCGGGTGCTACGGTTTCCTCCCACAGTCCAAAGATGTGGAGGTTAGGTGGATTGGCCATCTTAAATTGCCCTTGGTGTCCAAAAAAGTTAGGTGGGGTTACTGGGTTCTGGGGATAGGGTGAAGGAGTGGGCTTAAGTGGGGTGTTATTTCCACGGGCCGGTGCAGACTTGATGGGCCGAATGGCCTCCTTCTGCACTGTAAGTTATATGATCACAATTTTCATGTTTTCTTCCTTACAATAAGATTTTCTTCATTTTAGCCAAATACTGCTGTAATTGATTCCCTAATCAAAACTGAGACCCCCCCCTCCATTTTGGATACTGTTGTGGGCAATGATTGTGTGGGGGAAATCAGTGACTGCCAACTTCATGGCATCATGTGTGGGTCTGCTGCACAAGAGGGAAGGAGAAAAAACATCAGGGCTATAGTGGTGGGGGATTCAATTGTGAGGGGAACAGACAGGCATTTCTGCAGCTGCAAAGGAAACTCGAGGATGGTAAGTTGCCTCCCTGGTGCCAGGGTCCGGGATGTCAATGAATGGCTCTGTGGCATACTGAAGGGGGAGGGAAAAGATACGGGTATCGTGGTACCCATTGGTACTAACGATGTAGGCAGAAAGAGGGATGAGGTCCTGCAAGCAGAATTTTGAGAGCTCGGAAGGACATTTATAAAAAAAAAACAGGACCCAGAAGTCAGTGATCTCTGGATTACTTCTGGTGCCACATGCCAACGAGTATAGAAATAGTAGGTCAGTCCAATTGAATGCGTTGCTGGGGAGATGGTGCAGGACGATGGGCTTTAGATTTCTCGGACATTGGGACCATTTTTGGCGATAAGGGTACGTGTACAACGCAGACAATTTGTACCTGAACTGAAATTGAACCGGCATCCTTGCAGGGAGGTTTGCGAATGCTATTGGGAGGTTTTAAACTAACTTGGTAAGATAATGGGATCCTGAGAGAATGTTCAGCAGGGGGAGATGCACAGACCAAGAAGAGACAGCAAGTGAATCAGGAAGGCATAGAATGTCTCGACCAGTTGGGTCACAAGGGAATTTGGCACAATTTTAATTATTTTAATGCAAGGAGTCGAACAAACAAGACAGATGAGTTGAGGGCGCAAATTAAAACATGGGGGTATGATGTCATTGCTATCACTGAGACATGGTTGAGAGAGCGGCAGGATTGGCAGCTTAAAAACCAAGAAGGAGCAATCACATTTCTGGGAGTGATCTATAGGCCACTAGCAACCTGAGAAAAATTTCAGAGTAGCATGAAACTAATAGGGTAACTAGTGATAGTGTGAAAGGTTTAGAGGAAGCGGAATTTTAAAAATGCATCCAGGAGAACGTTTTACGAGAGAGGGGGCGGAACTGGAGTGATTATCAGTGGGGGAACATTTTGCAAACAGTGATCATAACTCCGTTGTATTCAAGATTGTTATGGAAAAGGACATGGATGGGCCTGAGATCAAAGTTCTAAACTGGGATATGGCCAATTTTGATAAAATCAGATCTGATTTGGCTGGGGTGCACTGGGTAAATCTGTGACAGAACAGTGGGACGCATTCAAGAAAGAAATGGGAGAGCGTGGGGTCAATATGTTCCAAGAAAGAAAAAGGGAGGGACCAACAAATCCAGTGAATCTTAGATATCGAGGGATATATAGCTTTGAATAAGGAGAAAAAAGGAGGCTTGTGGCAGATATTGAGGGCTCAAAACAGCAGAAGCTCTAGATGCATATAGAATGTGCAAAAAGGAAGTTAAAAAGGAAATTAGGAGAGCAAAAAGGGGACATGAAAGGCAGGTAAAATATAGGAAAACCCTAAATTTACAAGAATGTTAAGGGTAACCAGGGAAAAAGTTGGGCCCATTAAGGACCACAGTGCTAATTTATGTGTCGAGCTAGAGGATGTAGGTCGGGTTTTTAATGAATACTTTGTGTCGGTTTTCACGAGTGAGAGGGACAGTTTGGGTGTAGAAATCATGGAGAAAGACAGTGATAACATTTAATAGATTAGCATACAGTGAGGAGGTTCTGAATTGTTTGGCAGGTTTAAAAGTAGACAAATCTCCAGGGCCAACTGAAATGTATCCCAGGCTGTTGGGTGAGGCAATTGAGGAAATAGGAAGGGCGGTGGCATTAATTTCCAATTCCTCTTTGACCAGAGGAAGTACCATTATTCAAGTAGGGAGGAAGGGATAAAACCGAAAACTACAGGCCAGTCAGTCTAACCTCAGTGGTGAGAAATTATTGGAAGCAATTCTGAGAAACAGAATCTGCATTTGGAGAGGCAGGGACTCAACAAGAACAGTCAGCATGGTTTTGTTAAGGGGAGGTCACGTCTGACAAATTTGACTGAATCTTTCGAAGTGGTGACCAGATGTGTAGATAAGGGCCATGCATTTGATGTCGTCTGCTTTGGACTTTAACACTTTTGATAAGGTCCCACATGGGAGACTGACAGCGAAGATACGAGCCCATGGGATCTAAGGAAATTTGGCAAATTGGGTCCAGAATTGGCTGAGTGGCAGGAAGCAGAGGGTGATGGTCGAGGAGTTTTTCTGACTGAAAGCCAGTGTCTAATGGGGTCCTGCAAGGATCAGTTGGGGGTCTTGCTGTTTGTGGTTTATATAAATGATTTGGACATGAATCATGAAGGCCGGCTGAGTGGCACAGTGGTTAGCACTGCTGCCCCACAGCTCCAGGGACCTGGGTTCAATTCCGGCCTTGAGTGACTTCCGGTGTGGAGTTTGCACTTTCTCCCTGCGTCTGTATGAGTTTCCTCCCAGGTGCTCCGGTTTCGTACCACAATCCAAAGATGTGTAGGTTCGATGGATTGGCCATGATAAAATTGCCCCTTTGTGTCCAGAAGATTAGGTGGGGTTACTGGGTTACGGGTATAGGGTGGAGGCATGAGATTCAGGAGGGTGCTCTTTCCAAGGGCCAGTGGGTGAATAGCTTCCTTCTGCACTGCAGGGATTCTAATCTATTAATGTAGGAGGGTTGATCAGTAAGTTCGCGGATGATGCTAAAATTGGTGGGGTGGTAAATAGTGAAGATAGCCTCAGATTACAGGAAGATGTGCACGGGCCGGTAAGATGGACTGATTAGTGGCAAATGGAAGGAATTCAATCTGGATAAGTTTGAGGGATTCATTTGGGCAGGGCAAGAAGACAAGGAAATCCATGATAGACGGCAGGAACCTGGGAAGCACCGAGGATCAGAGGCACTTTGGTGTGTATGTTTACTGGCCCCTTAAGGTAACTGGGCAAGTGGGTACAGTGGTTAAAAAGGTATGTGGTATGCTTGCCTTTGTAAACCGAGGCATACGTGGTCATGGGCTAAGTGCTTGAAAATGGGATTAGAATACTTTGGTGTTTGTTTTTGACCAATGCAGATATGATGAGCTGAAGGGCCTTTTCTGTGCTGTAGACCTTTTATGGCTTTATATTCTGAGAGTCCATTTAAAGAAATAAAAAAGTTGGGAGGATTGCCCACAGTTGAATTATTGCTCTCATGTATAACACATTTATAAGATAATGAGTGGCCTAGTGTCACCTGAATATGAGCCCAAGACTCTGTCCCCATCTGCTTACCTTGATGTTTAACATTGAAATGCAATGCACACAAACCTGATGTCTGGTAACCATTGCACCCAGTAGTATCACTGGATGTACAAAGGAGCAAGATAGATGCTGATTTTTCCCTTTCTTAACCCAAAGACAGTAAGGTCGACAATAATGCCCTTGCTATCACTGCAGTACATGAGTTGACTTGTCAAAAACCCAGAATTGAATGTTGGATGTTTCCAAGTCTGTAAAATTTATGTGCTTACTTGATAATTCTTGAACCTTCAGACAGTTTCCTGACTTCACACATTTTATTCTTTAAGATTTATTTACATATTTGTTTTGATCTCCACTGATTTTCATTCTGATTATGAAAAGCTGAGCAAATTGAGGGTAAATTTGTGATTACTCTGATCGAGTCACTCGGAAATACACTTTGTTTGTCTTTCCATCGGGACACTTGCACATTAGTGTTGAATGTATGTGTCTTTCCATGGAATGGGTAGTCTTTGTTCTGATGACAGCATTCTTTTTTTTTTTTATAAATTTAGATTATCCAATTATTTTTTCCAATTAAGGGGGCAATTTAGCTTGGCCAATCCACCTACTCTGCACATTTTTTTTTGGGTTGTGGGGGCGAAACCCACGCAGACACGGGGAGAATGTGCAAACTCCACACGGACAGTGACCCAGAGCCGGGATCGAACCTGGGACCTCAGCGCCGTGAGGCGGTTGTGCTAACCACTAGGCCACCGTGCTGCCCTCTGACAGCATTCTTTATGACAAGTAACATATTGCCCAGTTGCTTATAGGCTAATGAACATCCAAGAGCTCCAGCATATTTTAGTATGTGTTGCACATAGCCTGTTGTACATGAGCAAAGCGTCTCACATTTTGAGAGCGGGGCACTTGTGATACAAATAAAAAAAGTAATTTTTCTGCTCCTGCTGTCCCATAGAACTGCCCTCATTGAAAGTGAAGCTGTCCTAAGTTATAGTGATTAATGTCTGATCCTGGCAGAAAGATTACTGTTCTCATAAGTGTCAGGCAGATAAAGAAAGCCAAAAAGAAATAAAATCTTCCAAATGGATATTACTTTTTTTGTACCTGATTAGTATTTGACACCTTTTTGATTTGAAGTCCTTTCAGAGAACAGGTGCCCAAGTCTTTGGCACTACTAGTTACTCCGATTCCAAAAGTAGTCACACACATTTTTGTTTGTTCCTGAAGCTTGTGCATTTTGTCGAAGGAATGATGAGTGTCCTGAAAAATATGGCGAGAAGAAAACCTACGATAATGGGATAACTCTTCATTACTATTGTTTGGTAAGTTGAAACCATTTTTACCTTTCTTATTTATTCTTTCACAAGATGTGAGCATTGCTGGCTAGGCCAACATTCATTACCCATCCCTAATTGCCCTTGAGATGGTAGTGGTGAGCCACCTTCTTGAACCACTGTAGTCCATGGGGTGCCAATACACACTCAGTGCTGTGAGGAAGGAAGTTCATTCCTTTTAGACTTAGTGACTTGCTCGACCAAATCAGAGGGAAGAGTCAAGCACATTACTCTGGGGCGGAGGTAAAAAATAAACCAGACCAGATAAGAAAATTAGCGAACCAGGATGGGTTTATGACAGTTGTTTCATGAACATAGGGCGGCATGGTTGCACAGTGGTTAGCACCGCTGATTCACAGCACCAGGACCCCGGTTTAATTCCGGCCTTGGGTGACTGTCTGTGTGGAGTTTGCACTTTCTCCCTGTGTCTGCATGGGTTTCCTCCCATTCCAAAGATGTTCAGTTAGGTTGATTGACCATACTAAACTGTCCCTTGGTGTGCAAAGATTAGGTAGGGTTATGGGATTGTAGTGGGGTGGGCTCGGGTCGAGTGCTGTTTCAGAGAGTCAGTGCAGACTCGAAGGGCTGAATGTAATGAAGGGATTCTGTAATTATATGATTCCATGATCACCATTATCGAAAATGGTTCAACTACAGTATCTATTTGAGTGTATTCTCAAATATTGATTTTTCACTTCATTCAATTCCTTAGTGTATCGTTGGGAAATAAATATAGTGTTTGGTAATTTGTTTGTCTTTGTGTGTTCGGAATAAACATTTAAGGTTCAATTGTATTTCTGTATTTGTTTGTTATGGAATCTTGAGTTTTAGTTTCCCTTTAAAGGATGCCTGCATTTTACTGAGGTCTTATGGCATTTAAAGTAGAAAAATTATGGGCGGGATTCTCCATTTTAGCGGCAGAGAGTTTTTTAAAATAAATTTAGATTACCCAATTATTTTTTCCAATTAAGGGGCAATTTAGCATGGCCAATCCACCTATGCTGCACATTTTTGGGTTGTGGGGGTGAAACCCACGCAGACACGGGGAGAATGTGCAAACTCCACACGGACAGTGACCCAGAGCCAGGATTGAACCTGGGACCTCAGCGCCGTGAGGCGGTTGTGCTAACCACTAGGCCACCGTGCTGCCCGAAGGAGTTAGTGGCAGAGAGTTGATGCCGTCGTAAAATGCTCCGGCATTTACGACGGCGGAGCGTTTTACGACGGCGTCATCTGATCGCTAGGAGCAGCGATTTCCCCCAACCCACAGGGGGCCAGGGCCAGCACGGCACTGGAGCGCTTCAGCTCCAGTTGCCAATACATGCCCCAGCACGGCCGACGCGGGTCCGCGCATGTGTGCCACGGCCGGCGTGGGTCCGGGCATCCGTGTGAGTTGCCATCTCCACAACGAACCCCGCGCAGCATGACGGAGCCCTACAGTGGTCTGACGCGGAGGAACATAGGCCCCCCCACCCTGAATTCAGCTGTCCGCTGATCGGTAGCCCCCGATCGTGGGCCTGGCCACCGCGGAGGCCCGGCCACTGCCCCCCCGCCCCCCCCCCCCCGGAGTCGGATCCCCCCCCCCCCCCCAAAACCAGGATGGCCCCCGCAGCCAGAATGGCGAGGTCCCGCCGGGTAGGACCACAGGAAAACAATGCCGGCGGAACTCGGTGGTGGGCGCATTTAACGGACCCTGACCGGTGCCATTGGCGACGATTCTCCGGTCGTCCCCCGCCGCCGCCGATTCTCCGACCCGGCGCAGATCGGAGAATCTCGCCCCATGTGTTTGTCTAGTAAACAGGGACCCACAGGGACAGCAAAAGCAATTATTTCAGTTGGGAGAATGTGACCCTGTTGGAAGCAGTTCACAAAATCTACTGGAACAGACCTAAAGAGAGATTTCAGATAACAGATCCGAAGTTAAAGAGCAGAAATGTCCCAAATTCAGGGAGGGGGACAGAAAAATAATACCGACTCAATCGGAACAACAGGAATCTGGAAAAGGTCCTGTTGAGTGAAGTTGAAAGTGAGGAGCAGAGGCTCCAAGCTAAAAGATAGGGATGCAAGTTGCAGACCTGGAGTATTGTCGACTTGCAAGAAACCAATGATCTAAGGAGACCCAAGGTTGGTGACTCCTTACTACGGGCTGGTGAAGCAGTGGTGTTCTGTGTACACGTATGTGGGTATTTCAAAGACTCTGGAAGTGAAAGCTCGAATGCGCATGGCGATCCAGGGCAGTTGAACATTGGAAGGAGAGGTTGAAACCCTGGAGGTGGATCCTTGGGGGCAACATCTAAGAGAAAGTGTCAGTTGGGAGAAGATCTAAGGTGTGTTCTTTGCGATTGGAGATTGGAAACCCTGGTGTGAAAGACAGTTCCAGTGAGACCAGCTGGCTCACAGTGACAAGAGTCTGGGGGAAATTGAGAAATCCTACATTGCCACTTTCAGTGACCTGTGGACCTGTACACCCAGATCCCTCTGCCTGTTAATACTTTTAAGGCTTCTGCAATTTATTGTATATTTTTCCATGTGTATTAGACCTTCCAAAATGCATTACCTCACATTTGTCCGGATTAAACTCCATTTACCATCTCTCTGTCAAGTCTCCAATCGATCTGTATCCTCTGACAGTCTGTATTGTTATCCGCAATTCCACCAATCTTTTTGTGTCGTCCACAAACTTACTAATCAGACCAGTTACATTTTCCTCCAAATCATTTATATATACTACAAACAGCAAAGGTCCCAGCACTGATCCCTGTGGAGTCACAGCCTCTATTCAGAAAAGCACCCTTCCACAGCTACCCTCTGTCTTCTGTGACCAAGCCAGTTCTGTATTCATCTTGCCAGTTCATCTCTGACCCTATGTGACTTCATCTTCTGTACCAGTCTGCCATGAGGGATCTTCTCAAATGCCTTGATGTCCATGTAGACAACATCCACTTCGCACTTCCTTGAAAAACTTGATCAAGTTAGTGAGACACAACCTCCCCTTCACAAAACCATACTGCATCTTGCTAATATGTCCACTTGCTTCCAAATGTGAGTAAATCATGTCTCGAAAAATCCTCCTCAATAATTTCCCTACCACTGACATAAGGCTGACTGGCCTGTAATTTCCTGGATTATGCTTGCTACCCTTCTTAAACAAAGGAACATTTGCTATTCTCCAGTTCTCTTGGACTTCACCTGTAGCCAGTGAGGATACAAAGATTTCAGTCAAAGACCCAGCAATTTGTTCCCTTGCCTCACTCAGTATTTTGGGGTATATCCCATCAGGCTGTGGGGACTTAACTACTTTGATATTTTTCAAATCCCCAACACCACCTCCGTTTTGATCTCGATGTGACACACCCTTCCCCACTTATCATCCACCAAGGTCTTCTCTTTGGTGAAAGATGTACAGGGTAGGTGGCAAACTAGAAGCAGAGGATGCAATCTCAGACTAAAGGGACGATCCTTTAAAGCAGAGATGAGGAGCAATTTCTTCAGCCAGAGGGTGGTGACTCAGGGGCTTTAGAATGATTAGGTTTTGATTTTGACTGACGCAGACATGATGGGCCCAGGAGCCTTTCCTGCACTGGATGATTCTATGACTATGACCAAGTGTTGAAAATGGGATTGGAATGCTGAGGTGTTTTTTGACCGATGCAAGTGCGATGGGCCAAAGGGTTTTTTCTGTGTATTTTCTGTGGGTTTTAAGACTCTATTCTAAGTCAAACTTTCCTAAAGCCAGGCATTTTGCAGCTAATAAATAGGCTCATATTCAAATTTTATACACATTTTAGATGTCTGTTAAATAAAAGCTGAACATGTAAACATAGCAGATAGGATGATGTGGAGATGCCGGCGTTGGACTGGGGTGAGCATCGTAAGAAGTCTTGCAACACCAGGTTAAAGTCCAACAGGTTTGTTTTGAATCACCAGCTTTTGGAACACTAGTCATTCACCTGAGGAAGGAGTACTGCTCCGAAAGCTAGTGATTCGAAATAAACCTGCTGGACTTTAACCTGGTGTTGTAAGACTTCTTACAAAGGAGTCGGAGGAGGCCATTCAGCCCGTTGAGCCTGCTCTGCCATTTATCACTATCATGGCTGATCGTCCAACTCAATAGCCTCATCCTGCTTTCTCCCCGTAACCATTGTAATGAAATCTACCTGTGGTTAAGTGTAGTCTCGTATACACTTAACAAAGTAGAAATTTAAGCTGCATGTCTCTGATGCGAAATGAAATCTTTATTGTGTCTATTGATTATAAGTGAGAGTTTGAAATCTTCTTGTGGTTACAAATCAAATATTCTCAGTAAAGTCCCTGGCAGCAGAAGACTTTAAGAGATATAATTAAACTTAGTAGCGTACAAACAAATTGAATTTTAAAAATACAGTAAAAATCTTGCTCAAAGCAAACTGCTTGCATGGACTTCAGAGTTAGAATAAAAATATGGAAATACGAAATATGGATAGCGAGTGGTTAGATAAATGATAGAGTGATCCCGGAATGAGAATGGCTGCTCGGAACTCTCTCTTTAAGGAAAATGTTACCAATCTGACTCCATCTGTTCCTACCCTTGTAATGTGCTGATTGGCTTGGATGAGTCTCAAATGCATTTGTTTGGATGGATAGTTGTCAATCATCAATGTGCAACATAGATATGACTATGTTGCATCTTTGGGTGTTTTCTGTGTGTTGGAGTGTAACTTAAGACTTATTATTAGATCTGGTATTTGCTGACTGCTATACTATTCACATTTTGAACAATGCTGATTTCGACCATCAGTAGAATTGTTTCATTTGCTTGTAGTTAGACTGCAAATGTTTCAAATCCATGCTTTGCAGATTTCTCTAAGCTATGTGTTTTTATTAAATTGTAATGGAATTGATTCAATTCTGTGGTTTAGGATAGAAACCACTTTAAAATGGTTTGTAAACTGGGTTGTATTTGAAGCAAAATGGCTAAATCAATAATCCTTTTACCTGTTAGAAATAGCTGGTTTCGGACTTCCGGTGGCGGCTATGAAGGAGTAAGTTGCACATTTAGTGGCTCCCGCTTGGGTCAGACTTTTGGACATTTTCCCCCGATTTGTACCGGATTAGATTTGGAAAATCGATGATAGTGGCAATTGTGTACTGAATTCCCACATCGGTGCATGGAGAGGCGGACTAGAAGTGCTCACAAATGCAGAAACCAGATGGACAGAGAAGGCTGAAGCTGCAGTGGGAGAAAGTATAGCGGGTGACTGGATCTCTGGCTTGTCGACCCAGCGGTCAACAGTGCAGCTGATGCAGGTTATCCAGGAGGGCCTCGCCAAACAGAAGCAGGACTGATTGGGCCCGATTAAAGAGTCCAGTGCGTGGCTGGAGCTTCGATTGGATGCCCAAGATCGGGCGATCCAGAAAGTACAGAAAGCGCTGGCTGACCAGGTGGAACATCAAACTGTGGTGGAGATGGAAGTGGGGCTGCTGAGACACCAGCAGAAAAGGCTCCTTGAGAAGGTGGAGGACCTAGAGAATAAGTCCTGCCGGCAGAACGTAAGATTCGTTGGGCTCCCGGAGGGGTCCCAAGGAGCGGACGCTGGGGCATACATAGTGGGCATGTTTGAGAAGCTGCTGGAGGAGGGGACATTCTCCCGACCCTTAGAGGTGGACAGGGCTCACAGAGCGCTCGTGAGGAAGCTGCGAATGGGAGAACCCCCGAGGGTAGTGGTGGTGAGATTCCACAGGTATTTAGCCAAGGAGCGTATTTTACAATGGGCCAAGCGTCTGAACTCCAGCGAAAAGAATCCAAAATTAGTTAATCTCTCTCGTACGTCAGCCCTGCCAGCCCCAGAATCAGCCTGATAAACCTTTGCTGCACACTCTCGAGCAAGAACGTCCTTCCTCAGAAAAGGAGACCAAAACGGCACACAATATTCTAGGTGTAGCCTCACCAATGCCCTGTAAAATTTCAACAACACATCTCTGCTCCTGTGCTAGAAATCTCTCGCCCTGAAAGCCACCATACTGTTTACATGCTTACCTTCAGCGACTGGGCATAAGGACACCCAGGTGCCGTGGCACACTCCCCTCTCCCAATTTACAGGCATTCAAGTAGTAATCTGCCTTATTATTTTGCTTCCAAAGTGAATAACCTTGTCCGAGTCATTGAGCAATGGTATCGTTGCCCTTACCCACAAGTAGAAGGGGGAGAGGGAGGAAATTAGAAATTGGAGGCATATTTCACTGCTAAATGTGATTCCTTCTGGACTACTGTCTCACCAGCTTGGACCAAGAGAAGGCCTCTGATATAATATTGCACCATGTGCAATAAATCTCCATGATGGATGTTTCGGGAATGAATGAGGAAAATGGGGATTGGGGAGGGAATCCAATATTCCCTCAATACCAATATTGGTCTGTAGAACAACCTGGCACAGTTTCAGTCAGTTGATGGGAATCAGAACGCCTTCTGCTAAATCTGGAGTCTGGCAGATCTGTTCTCTGTCCTATTTGTGTCCTGCAAAGCAACTCTTGCTGAGTTGATTATGAAGGATGCAGGCAGAAGAGTGCTGACCCAGGCAGCAACGGTGTACAGGTCAAAGCCTCCCTGCATATAGACGATGTTGCTGTCTCAGACGCGCTGTCAGTGTGCAGACTGATCAGCATTTGCGACAGTTCGAACTGGCCTTCGGAGCTAAGGTAAATTGCAGCAAGAGCAAGGCTATATCTTTAGGAACTGAGCAACTGATCCTTTGTACCTTTTACTGTTGGCTCAGAAGGTGCTGGGCGTATGGTTCGGGGGATATTAGGACGTGTGCTGAAAATTGGAAGGAGTGTGTAGTTGTGGTAAAACAAAAAACGGCCATGTGGGAACGATGCTCCCACTTGATTGTGGATCATCAGGTGTGAGGCACTCTTGGTGTTGCTGGCACATTCTTCACTTCTGTGCTGTGGTAATCCTCTACTTTATCCATCTGAAGGTCGAAAATGGAGCTCAAAAATGGAGCATGTTCACATGGACATGATGTACAAACCTCTAGAGAAAGAGGACCTCATCCTAATGTTCACTTTTGTGTGTGGTTGCATCAAGCTTTCAGTTGACCATCAGGATGCAAACACCGAGTGTCATTATGTGCTGAGCTTCTTCCTGTTCCTGGTGTTGTGAAGGATTGATCTGTCCACTTTGCCACGGAATGATTCAATCAAGCAGTTGGACCTTGCCATACCATCTATCCCATGTGAAAACATTTATGCAGAAAATGCATATGAGCACGAATCCATCAGATAGTGATTGCATGCCATATCTCAGAAGCCCAGCGTGGAACAAAAGGAGATGGTAGGTCCTGTTGGATGATTTCCTGAACACACTCTGTCAATGTAATTTGGCAGAATACCACATCTCCAGAACTTTCAAACAAGCGACAAGACATAGCCAGGTTGGTGGCAAATAAGATCCTTCCGACATGCTTGGAGTCTCGATTCCTCTGCGTTTTGCCTTCAGAGTGGCTCATCTCCTGGAATGTGCCTTTGCACAGAGGATCTGTAGACCGACGCAGTGGTTTCTGTAGAGGTTCATCCCGAGCAGCTTTCTGCTGCAAGGCTCCTCTGCTCTGTTCCCAGAGGCGCACATTCTGTGAAACATCAACTCCAGCCGGAGGACCATTAACTCGGTGAAAGATGCTCTTTGGTCTGCAGACCTTCCAGTGCAAAGATTTGTCCTCGACCAAGTATTGCAGACTGGTGCATTCTGAGGACCAGGACTAAGTGCTGTGGGATACACTAAAGCTTGTGGCAGAGATGCAACAGGAAAGGTTGCAGTCTGAAGTCTTTCAGCCATTATCCATTGAGGGGCTCTAAATTATATAGAACCCCTTGATTGGATACCTGACTTAGAATGTATGTTGTAGGTATCAAGAGTATTGCAATTGTGTTGAAGCATCTCTTGCGGACCATGCTGGATGGCGGCAAGTTGAATTTTATTGCACTTCTGTAAATTTCAAATCTGAATGTTTTGTAATCTATTTTATAAATTTTCTGAGTAAACTTTATTTTTAAAGAAACAAAAATCAGAAGGGGCTCTATTGCCAATAGTGGAGCGAAAGAATTGGGGGATGCACAAGGAGTCAGAGTTGGCAGAACACAGAAGGTTGCAGGGCTGGAGCAGATATAATGAAGGTTAGTTCGCCAAAGTACTTTGAACACTAGGAAATGACAGGAAGACAAGTGGCTTTTGGATTCTGGGAAATAAATTGGTATGTCTTCTGGAAGATAACTGATTTTGTAAGCAGCCAATTAAAAAATACAACATATTTTAGTAATCTACTGCTTTCAGCTAATTTTTCATACTTATTTATAGATTGTAAATGAAATTAATTTCAAAGATTCTGCAGTTCGTCTTTGAATCATGTGGGAAAACATACTCAAACATTATCCTAGCCTGAAGAAAATGTGTCTGCGCTTTGTAGTGCAAAATTTTTTAATTATTGTTTTCAACTTTAGTCGAAGTACAATAAAACGCAGGCCATGTAATCTGTTAAAATGAGCACTTGTGGATATGAGAGTAAAAGTTCAGTTTTAAAATTCATGTATTTTTGAAAATAATTTGGATAATGTTTTTATGGATATTACAGCTTGAGTGAAGGCGCTTTTCCAGTTGTTAGAAAATGAAGCTTAGTTATGAAATTATCTTCATGTTATTATAAACTTTAATTTTGAGTTCATGAAAAAAAGTGGCAAATTCAAGACTTCTGAAAAAACCTTGTGGTTGAATTTCTTGTTCCTCAACAAATTGTCCATAATTATACTTGCAGTAAATCAGATATGAGAAATTTACTGTACACACGGATGCCTGAAATACAACTGAAGAAAAATGAACTTGTGTATTCCGTTATTGAAGCAAATGTCCGATAGCGTGGACATTTGCTGCAATAGACAGAATATAGGTGGTAATGTTTTCCTCATGGCAGGGTAGCACAGTGGTTAGCATTTTGGCTTCACAGCTCCAGGGTCCCAGGTTCGATTCTTGGCTTGGGTCACTGTCTGCGCGCAGTCTGTACTTTCTCCCGTGTCTGCATGGGTTTCCTCCCACAGTCTGAAGGTGCGCAGGTTAGTTGAATTGGCCATGCTAAATTGGCCTTCGGGTCCAAAAAGGTTAGCTGGGGTTGCTGGGCTTAGGGGATAGGGTGGAGGTGTGGGCTTAAGTAGGGTGCTCTTTGCACGGGCTGGTTCAGACTCGATGGGCTGAATGGCCTCCTGCACAGTAAATTGATCTGCACGGTAAATTCTATGATTCAGTAAGGTGGTGCAGCTGTATCATAAGCACTGTGGATTGCAAATCATTTTACTCTACTGCTGAGGTGAAATTGTCCCTTTATGGACAAAGTTGAACTGGTAATTAAACAGTGTTTAATTACACTGGGCCTCACGGTAGCATGGTGGTTAGCATCAATGCTTCACAGCTCCAGGGTCCCAGGTTCGATTCCCGGCTGGGTCACTGTCTGTGTGGAGTCTGCACGTCCTCCCCGTGTGCGCGTGGGTTTCCTCCGGGTGCTCCGGTTTCCTCCCACAGTCCAAAGATGTGCGGGTTAGGTGGATTGGCCATGCTAAATTGCCCGTAGTGTAAGGTTAATGGGGGGATTGTTGGGTTACGGGTATACGGGTTACGTGGGTTTAAGTGGGGTGATCATTGTTCGGCACAACATCGAGGGCCGAAGGGCCTGTTCTGTGCTGTACTGTTCTATGTTCTATGTTCTAAGTGTGTTTAATTGCTCTTATGGCTGTAGGTCATAATTCGAATTATTGGTAAGGCAACTCAAAGAAAGTAGTTACTTTGATTTATTTGTCCAATATTGAATACATGCCAGACATACCCAACAGACAAAACTGTTTTGTAAGGGCATAGATACATAGAAGATAGGAGCAGGAGGAGGCCCTTCAAGCCTGCTCCACCATTTATCACCATCATGGCTGATCATCCAACTCAATAGCCTGATCCTGCTTTCTCCTGATAACTTTTGACCCAATTCTCCACAAGTGCTACATCTAACCGCCTCTTGAATATATTCAATGTTTCAGCATCAACTACTTCCTGTGGTAATGAATTCCGCAGGCTCACCCCTCTTTAAGTGAGGAAATGTCTCCTCATCTCTGTCTGAAATGGTTTACCCTGAATAGTTGATAGATCTACCAAGAAATTGCGAGGCATCTGGATAGAAATTGTCCCATTGGGCAGACGCAGCATGGGTTTGTAAAGGGCAGGTCATGCCTAACTAATTTAGTGGAATTTCTTGAGGACATTACCAGTGCAGTAGATAACAGGGAGCCGATGGCTGTGGTATATCTGGATTTCCAGAAAGCCTTTGACAAGGTGCCACACAAAAGGTTGCTGCATAAGATAAAGATACATGGCATTAAGGGTAAAGTAGTAGCATGGATAGAGGATTGGTTAATTAATAGAAAGCAAAGAGTTGGGATAAATGTGTGTTTCTCTGGTTGGCAATCAGTAGCTAGTGGTGTCCCTCAGGGATCCGTGTTGGGCCCACAATTGTTCACAATTTACGTAGATGATTTGGAGTTGGGGACCAAGGGCAATGTGTCCAAGTTTGCAGATGACACTAAGATGAGTGGTAAAGCGAAAAGTGCAGAGGGTACTGGAAGTCTGCAGAGGGATTTGGATAGGTTAAGTGAATGGGCTAGGGTCTGGCAGATGGAATACAATGTTGACAAATGTGAGGTTATCCATTTTGGTAGGAATAACAGCAAACGGGATTATTATTTAAACGATAAAATATTAAAGCATGCCGCTGTTCAGAGAGACTTGGGTGTGCTAGTGCATGAGTCACAGAGGTTGGTTTACAAGTGCAACAGGTGATTAAGAAGGCAAATGGAATTTTGTCCTTCATTGCTCGAGGGATGGAGTTTAAGACTAGGGAGGTTATGTTGCAATTGTATAAGGTGTTAGTGCGGCCACACCTAGAGTATTGTGTTCAGTTTTGGTCTCCTTACTTGAGAAAGGACGTACTGGCACTGGAGGGTGTGCAGAGGAGATTCACTAGGTTAATCCCAGAGCTGAAGGGGTTGGATTATGAGGAGAGGTTGAGTAGACTGGGACTGTACTCGTTGGAATTTAGAAGGATGAGGGGGGATCTTATAGAAACATTTAAAATTATGAAGGGAATAGATAGGATAGATGCGGGCAGGTTGTTTCCACTGGCGGGTGACAGCAGAACTAGGGGGCATAGCCTCAAAATAAGGGGAAGTAGATTTAGGACTGAGTTTAGGAGGAACTTCTTCACCCAAAGGGTTGTGAATCTATGGAATTCCTTGCCCAGTGAAGCAGTTGAGGCTCCTTCATTACATGTTTTTAAGGTAAAGATAGATAGTTTTTTGAAGAATAAAGGGATTAAGGGTTATGGTGTTCGGGCCGGAAAGTGGAGCTGAGTCCACAAAAGATCAGCCATGATCTAATTGAATGGCGGAGCAGGCTCGAGGGGCCAGATGGCCTACTCCTGCTCCTAGTTCTTATGTTCTTATGCGGTTTTAGTAGCACTTTGCGATTACTAGAACTCAGTAGATATTTAAGTTAAAACTTCTCCGGTGCAAATAAGAATTGTTTTATTTGTCTTCTATTGATTACAATTGAAAGTCAATTAAAAGGCAATTCGTAGACAATTGAAAACTTTCAAAAATCACAGAAATAATTTTATTGCTGAGGCAAACAGCTCGCAATAACTGTAGAAGCCAAAGTCTGAAAATGAAATATGAAGACAGGGAGACAGTTCAGGGAGGGAGTTCAGATCAAAGTATAGATGATTTATGAAAGAGAGAAAGAAATCAAGCGAATGATCCAGCTCCAGCTAAAAATGACCGACCGACACTTCACAATGATATTGCATAATATTGGTCTTTAGCCATCTAGTTACAGCTTAATATAATCCTAATTCGTTTGGGTTAGACTCAAACACATCTGGTTTGATGGCAAGCAGTCCATCTTTAATATGCAACGTTAGTTTTCATTGTTTTGTGTCTACATACTTGTGTGTGTTAAGGAATGCAATATTGTGCTGTTTGAACTGGTCTTTTGCTGACTTAGCTGTTATAACAATAGAGCCTTCATGTTACTGTGTCGTTGCTATGCTGTTGCTGTCGAGCCTGCCCTGTCCTTGGACACTGTCATGAAAAATGCATTCATTTGTTCAGTTAAAGTGTTTGTTTTAATCTCTGCTGCTTTTGCATGTATCCGGTTCTTTTTGTGTTTCTGTTTTTATGTTGTACTGTCTGGCTAGAATAATGGAACTTCGTAAAATGAATTATGCTGTGTTATGCTGTTTTGTATGTTTTGAGATGACCTGAGGTTATGAGAGTGTTGAAATCATTAATTTAAAATGGGGCTTAATATTTATCCTAAATATCTATCTTTTGCCTATCAGGTATATTTGGAAATAGTTGACTTCAACAATCCTCAGACTGTTACCCCTGGTTCTGGACACATCACTATCGGGAACATCTTCCCTGCATCTACCCTGTCTAGTCCTGTTAGAATTTTTTAAGTCTCGATGAGGACCCCCCCCCTCTCATTCTTCTGAACTCCAGCAAGAACAATCCTAAAATCCTAACCTAGTCAATCTCTCATATGACAGTCCCGCCATCCCTGGAATCAGTTTGGTAAACCTTCGCTGCACTTCCTCGAGAGCAAGAACATCCTTTCTCGGAAAAGGAGACCAAAACTGCACACACCATTCAAGGTGTGGCTTCACCAAGGCCCTGAATAATTGCAACAACACATCCCTGCTCTTGTACTCAACCTCTCACAATGAAAGCCAACATACCATTCGCTTTCTTTACCGCCAACTGCACCTGCATGCTTACTTTCAGCGACCGGTGCACAAAGACACCCAAGTCCCGCGGCATACTCACCACTCCCAATTTACTGCCGTTAAGGTAATAATGTCCAGATCATGCTGTAGGATCTCTGCATTCTAGTCACAGTTCACCCTCCAAGTTGGTATCAGCTGCAAACTTTGAGATGTTACTGTTTGTTCCCTCGCCCAAATCATTAATATATATTGTGAATAGATAGGGTCCCAGCACTGATCCCTGTGGCACACTGCCAATTTGAAAAGGACCCATTAATCCCTAATCTTTGTTTCTTCTCTGCCAACCAGTTTTCTCTCCACCTCAATATACTTCCCCCAATCCCATGCGCTTTAATCTTGCACAATAATCTCTTATGTGGGACTTTGTCAAACACATTCTGAAAGTCAAAATATACCATGGCCTCCTTATGCACTGTAAATTCTATGATTCTATGACCACATCGACTGGCTCCTCCTTGTCACCTGTACTAGTTACATCTTCAGAGAATTCCAACAGATTTGTCAAGCATGATTTTCCCTTCATAAATCCATGCTGACTCAGACAGATCCTGCTACTGCTTTCTAAATGTTCCACTGTAACGTCCTTGATAATGGCTTCAAGCATTTTCCTCACTACTGATAGGCTTACTGGTCTATAATTCCCTGTTTTCTCTCTACCTCCCTTTTTGAATATTGGAGTGACATTAGCTACCCTCCAATCTGCAGGGACTGTTGCAGATTTTACAAAACCCTGGAAGATGACCACCAAATGCATCCACTATTTCCAGAGCCGCCACCTTAAGCACTCTGGAATGCAGATTCTCAGGCCCTGGGTATTTATCCGCCCTCAATCCCATCAATGTTTCCAGTACCGTTTCTGTACTAATATTGATCTCCCTCTCACTGAACCTTTGACTCTCCAACATTTCTGGGATCTGGGTTGTGTCCTCTTGTGTAAAGACAGAACCAAAGTATGTATTCAATTGCTCAGCCATTTCTTTGTCCCTTATTATACATTCCCCTGTTTCTAGGGGGCCTACATTTGTCTTTATCAGTTCTTTCTCTTCACATATATATAGAAACTCTTTGTGTCGGTCTTTATGTTCCCTGCAAGATTACTTTCGTAATGTACTTTCCCCTTCTTAATCAATCCCTTGATCCTTTGCTGAACTCTAAACTGCTCCCAATCCGCAGAGCTATTATTTTTCTTGGCCAATTTGTGTGCCTCTTCCTTGGATGCTATTTTGATATGGAAGAATAGTATGATAGTCAGCAAATTCAGTCAGGTCAGGTGTATGGACATTGGTCCTAGTAAATTCAAATATAGATTTAAATATAAATGCTGACGCATTTAAAGTGAATGGTTTGCGAACATCATTAAAATAACCAAATCCAAAGTCCAGCCAGCCAGATTTATAATTTAATAAATTTATAGTTGCATCATAGAATAATACAGTGCAGATATAGGCCGTTCAGCCAATCGTGCCTGTTTTGGCGTTGTTATAACTATTTAATTAGTTCCATTCATTTACTCTCTTTTTTTCTTCAACAGCCCTAACATTTCCCCCATTCAGGAACTTATTTAAATTCCTTTT
Organism: Scyliorhinus canicula; assembly: GCF_902713615.1. Lineage (NCBI taxonomy): Eukaryota > Metazoa > Chordata > Chondrichthyes > Carcharhiniformes > Scyliorhinidae > Scyliorhinus > Scyliorhinus canicula. The sequence continues at coordinate 83,393,075 of NC_052147.1, read as the reverse complement.
TTAAAAGTGTGAAACGTATGATTGACACTACTTCTACCAACTGGGATTCCATTCTATTTCATACATTAAAATAAATAATGTCACTGCCAGTCCTTTTGCTAATTGCATTAAATCTGGGTCCTCTGCCACAGGAAACAGTTATTCCCTACTTATTCAAAACCATTGGTTTCGAACACCTGTCAAATGCCCCCTCAACCTTCATTGTACTATGGACAACCCCAGTTTCTCTTGTAATGTATTGGAGCCTATAGATGACCAACTGGTGAGAAGGATGTGGAAGAACAAATCTGTAGGGAAATTACAGAGATGCAAACATAGTTATAATGGAAGACTTCAACTGCCCAAATGTAGACTGTGAAAGTGGTAGTGTAGAGGGGCAAAAGTGCCTAGGTCGCATTGAGGAAATGTTTCTACAGCAAAAAGTGTCCAGTCCAAAACGAAAGGATGCACTGTTGGACCTGGATCTTGGAACGGAAATGGGCCAAGTAGATAAAATGTTAGTGGAGGACGAACATTTAGTGATCAATAAGTTTTATGGTGATAGAAAAAGATAATGGCGAATCCAGAGTAAAAATAATTAACTGGTTTAATGGGGCAATAATGGAGCTGGGCTGGTTCTATTAGAAGGATTGGTGGGAAAACGAGTTGAATAATCTAGCTGAATAATGGACTACCTAAGAGAAATGGTCCAGACACAGTCAAGGTGTATTCCCTTAAAAGCATAGGGTAGGGGCACAGTGGTTAGCATTGCTGCCTACGGCGCTGAGGACCCGGGTTCGAATCCCGGCCCTGGGTCACTGTCTGTGTGGAGTTTGCACATTCTCCCCGTGTCTGCGTGGGTTTCACCCCCACAACCCAAAGATGTGCAGGATCGGTAGATTGGCCACTCTAAATTGCCCCTTAATTGGAAAAAATAATTGGGTACTCTAAATTTATTTTTAAAAAAGCAAACGGTCGGGCAAACAAATCCAGAGCTCCCTGGATGAAAAGGAGATAGAAATTAAGGCGATGAAGAAAAAGTGAGTTTATGACCGATGTCAGGTAGAAAATAGTGTTGAGGGCGGCATGTGTCGTAAGTGGTTAGCATTGGGACTGCGTCGCTGAGGACCCGGGTTCGAATCGCAGCCCTGTCCGTGTGGAGTTTGCACATTCTCCCTATGTGTTTCACACCCACAACCCAAAGATGTGCTGACCGGGTGATTTGGCCATGCTAAATTGCCCATTAATTGTGGGCGGCACGGTAGCACTATGGTTAGCACAGTTGCTTCACAGCTCCAGGGTCCCAGGTTCGATTCCCGGCTTGGGTCACTGTCTGTGCGGAGTCTGCACGTTCTCCCCGTGTCTGTGTGGGTTTCCTCCCATGACCCAAAGATGTGCGGGTTAGGTGGATTGGGCATGGTAAATTGCCCGTGGGTTAGGTGGGGTTAGTGGGTTACAGGGATAGGGTGGCGGTGTGGCCTTAAGTAGGGTGCTCTTTCCAAAGGCCAGTGCAGACTCGATAGGCCGAATGGCCTCCTTCTGCACTGTAAATTCTATGACGATTGGAAAAGAAAAATAATTGGCTATTCTAAATTTATAAAATATTTCGGACCTAAATTTGTTTTCACCAACCAATAAGGTGTAAAATTCTCAGGTTCCAGAGCAGAGCGACCATGCTGTATATGTGCAGAGATCATTTAATTTGGTAGAGTGGGTGGAGGAGCAGCTAAAAAGTATATCACATTCTGGGCTTCATTAATAGGGGCATTGAGTACAAGAGCAAGGAGCTTATTCTGAACTTGTGCAAGACACTTGTTAGACCTCAGCTGGAATATTGTGTTCAGTTCTGGGTGCCACACTATCGGGAGCATGTGAACACATTGGAGAGAGTGCAGAAAAGAGGCGTACACAAATGGTTCCTAGGATAAGTTCCAGTTATTGGGATAGATTTGAGGGATTGGATTGTTCCCCATGGGGAGAAGAAGGCAAAGGGGATGGGATAAAGATGTTCAAAATCAAAAGGGGGCTGAAAAGACTAGATAGGGGGAAACTGTTCCCGCTCGTAAAAGGATCAAGGATGAGAGGGCACAGATTCGGGCAGCACGGTAGCATAGTGGTTTACACAATTGCTTCACAGCTCCAGGGTCCCAGGTTCGATTCCTGTCTTGGGTCTCTGTCTGTGTGGAGTCTGCATGTTCTCCCCGTGTCTGCGTGGGTTTCCTCCGGGTGCTCCGGTTTCCTCCCACAGTCCAAAGATGTGCGGGTCAGGTGGATTGGGCATGATAAATTGCCCTTCGTGTCCAAACTTGCCCATAGTGTTGGGAGGGGTTACTGGGTTATGGGGATAGGGGGGAGGTGTGGGCTTGGGTAGGGTGCTCTTTCCAAGAGCCGGTGCAGACTCGATGGGCTGAATGGCCTCTTGCACTGTAAATTCTCTGGGGAAAAAAAAAAGTGATTTGCAAGAGAAGCAAATATGATGAGAAAAACTTTTTCACACAACTGGTTCAGGTCTGGAATGCACTGCCTGCAAGTCTGGTGGATGCATGTTCAATCAAGGCATTCAAGAGGGCATTAGATGATTACTTTAAAAGAAACAGTGCAGGGGAATGGGAAAAGGCAGGGACTGGCACTAAATCATGATGCTCATTGAGAGAACGGGTGCAGACGTGATTAGCCAAATGGCCTCCTGAAATTCGGTGATTCTGAGGAACTTCCTTATTATTCAGTGAGTTGGAGGATATATTATTTGTTACAATGGGTAAATTATGTCTTATTGTAATATATCCTTTGATAACTTACAATAATTTATAAAATCAATTGTGTTTTTGTGATCTTGGCTTGATGATCAAATCCTGAAATTCATTCCATTTTTTTTTTTGAAAGCTAATTCTTTTGTGTTACTTCAGCCATGGACATATTTTATACTGCCTTGGAAATCTCAAGATACACAGAAAGATTATGGGAATGTTTTCAGATTGGAAGCAGGCAAATGGTGTTTAACAGCAGTTATGGCATTGGGAGGATTGGAAGAGATTTTTGTGTGTTGCAGGAATACAGATTGATTTCAGGTTTACTTGCAAAAGAGGTGGGATGTAAATTTGGTTTACCAAATTCCCCCTGGGGCCTGGAACTACATGAGGAAAGGCTGCAGTGCAAGCCAAGGTAGCTGACCACTGGATTTTTCCCTTAAGGTTATGGATTCGAAAACTTTACCAACATTGACAAACTAACTGACCTGTAGCTGCCAGGACTGTGCTTGCATCCTTTCTTGAACAAGGGTGCCACATTTGCCACTCTTCTATAGATATAGTTTTAAGTAATTCATATTTGTATTGTAGTGTATTTGAATTGTATAGCTCGGACTTTTGCCCATCTTAAGGATGTAAATACCTGATGTGTTTTTACAGGAAACTCACTTGTGCTTAAAAGACCAGACAAGACTTTGATAAAATTGGGTGGGCAAGCCTTTTAGTCAGGCTTTAACAACAGGGCTGGAGGCATGGCAATTCTAACCCATAAAAGAGGACAACTGTCTCCCTCCCAGATTATGGACAACCTTATATTATTGTCTGCAGTTAGAACATAGAACATTACAGCGCAGTATGGGCCCTTCGGCCCTCGATGTTGCGCCGACCTGTGAAACCATCTGAAGCCTATCTGACCTACACTATTCCATTTTCATCCATATGTCTATCCAGTGACCACTTAAATGCCCTTAAAGTTGGCGAATCTACTACTGTTGCAGGGAGGGCGTTCCACACCCCTACTCCTCTATGAGTAAAGAAACTGCCTCTGACATCTGTCCTATATCTATCACCCCTCAATTTAAAGCTAAGTCCCCTCGTGTTGGTCATCACCATCCAAGGAAAGAGACTCTCACTGTCCACCCTATCTAACCCTCTGACTATCTTATATGTCTCTATTAAGTCACCTCTCAGCCTTCTCTCTAACGAAAACAACCTCAATTCCCTGAGCCTTTCCTCGTAAGACCTTCCCTCCAGACCAGGCAACATCCTAGTAAATCTCCTCTGAACCCTTTCCAAAGCTTCCATATCCTTCCTACAATGTGGTGACCAGAACTGCACGCAGTACTCCAGGTGCGGCCGCACCAGTGTTATGTACAGCTGCAGCATGACCTTGTGGCTCCGAAACTCAATCCCCCTACTGATAAAGGCTAGCACACCATATGCCTTCTTAACAGCCCTATTAACCTGGGTGGCAACTTTCAGGGATTTATGTACCTGGATGCCGAGATCTCTCTGTTCATCCACACTACCAAGAATCTTGCCATTAGCCCAGTACTCTGCATTCCTGTTACTCCTTCCAAAGTGAACCACCTCACACTTTTCCGCATTAAACTCCATCTGCCACCTCTCAGCCCAGCTCTGCAGCTTATCTATGTCCCTCTGTATCCCATAACATCCTTCAGCACTATCCACAACTCCACCGACCTTCGTGTCGTCTGCAAATTTACTAACCCATCCTTCTACACCCTCTTCCAGGTCATTTATAAAAATGACAAATAGCAGTGGCCCCAAAACAGATCCTTGCGGTACACCACTAGTAACTGAACTCCAGGATGAACATTTGCCATCAACCACCACCCTCTGTCTTCTTTCAGCGAGCCAATTACTGATCCAAACCGCTAAATCACCTTCAATCCCATACTTCCTTATTTTCTGCAATAGCCGACCGTGGGGAGCCTTATCAAGCGCCTTACTGAAATCCATATACACCACATCAACCGCTTTACCCTCATCCACCTGTTTGGTCACCTTCTCAAAAAACTCAATAAGGTTTGTGAGGCATCACCTACCCTTCACAAAACCGTGTTGCGTATCGCTAATCAACTTGTTCTTTTCAAGATGATTATAAACCCTATCTCTTATAACCTTTTCCAACATTTTACCCACAACGGAAGTAAGGCTCACAGGTCTATAATTACCAGGGTTGTCTCTACTCCCCTTCTTGAACAAGGGTACAACATTTGCTATCCTCCAGTCTTCCGGCACTATTCCTGTCGACAAAGACAACATAAAGATCAAGGACAAAGGCTCTGCAATCTCCTCCCTGGCTTCCCAGAGAATCCTAGGATAAATCCCATCTGGCCCAGAGGACTTATCTATTTTTACACTTTCCAAAATTGCTAACACCACCTCCTTGTGAACCTCAATCCCACCTGGCCTGGTTGACTGTACCTGAGTGTTCTCCTCGACAACATTGTCTTTCTCCAGTGTAAACACTGACATTCTTTTGTCATTCTTTTGTTCCTGATATACCTATAGAAAGCCTTAGGGTTTTCCTTGATCCTATCCGCCAACGACTTTTCGTGTCCTCTCCTCGCTCTTCTTAACTCTCCCTTTAGGTCCTTCCTGGCTAACTTGTAACTCTCAAATGCCCTAACTGAGCCTTCATGTCTCATCCTAACATAAGCTTTCTTCTTCCTCTTGACAAGTGCTTCAACTTCCTTCGTAAATCACGGTTCCCTTGCTCGACAACTTCCTCCCTGCCTGACCGGTACATACTTATCAAGGGCACGCAGTAGCTGTTCCTTGAAAAAGCTCCACATTTTGATTGTACCCATCCCCTGCAGTTTCCTTCCCCATCCTATACATCCTAAATCTTGCCGAATAGCATCATAATTGCCTTTCCCCCAGCTATAATTCTTGCCTTGCGGTATATACCTATCCCTGCCCATTGCTAACGTAAACATAACCGAATTGTGATCACTATCACCAAAGTGCTCACCTACATCTAAATCTAACACCTGGCCGGGTTCATAGAACATAGAACGATACAGCGCAGTACAGGCCCTTCGGCCCTCGATGTTGCACCGACATGGAAAAAATCTAAAGGCCATCTAACCTACACTATGCCCTTATCATCCATATGCTTATCCAATAAATTTTTAAATGCCCTCAATGTTGGCGTGTTCACTACTGTTGCAGGTAGGGCATTCCACGGCCTCACCACTCTTTGCGTAAAAAACCCACCTCTGACCTCTGTCCTATATCTATTACCCCTCAATTTAAGGCTATGTCCCCTCGTGCTAGCCACCTCCATCCGCGGGAGAAGGCTCTCGCTGTCCACCCTATCTCACCCTCTGATCATTTTGTATGCCTCTATTAAGTCACCTCTTAACCTTCTTCTCTCTAACGAAAACAACCTCAAGTCCATCAGCCTTTCCTCATAAGATTTTCCCTCCATACCAGGCAACATCCTGGTAAATTTCCTCTGGACCCGTTCCAAAGCTTCCACGTCCTTCCTATAATGAGGCGACCAGAACTGTACGCAATACTCCAAATGCGGCCGTACTAGAGTTTTGTACAACTGCAACATGACCTCATGGCTCCGGAACTCAATCCCTCTACCAATAAAGGCCAACACACCATAGGCCTTCTTCACAACCCTATCAACCTGGGTGGCAACTTTCAGGGATCTATGTACATGGACACCGAGATCCCTCTGCTCATCCACACTACCAAGAATTTTACCATTAGCCAAATATTCCGCATTCCTGTTATTCTTTCCAAAGTGAATCACCTCACACTTCTCCACATTAAACTCCATTTGCCACCTCTCAGCCCAGCTCTGCAGCTTATCTATGTCCCTCTGTAACCTGCAACATCCTTCCGCAGTGTCTATAACTCCACCGACTTTAGTGTCGTCTGCAAATTTACTCACCCATCCTTCTGCGCCCTCCTCTAGGTCATTTATAAAAATGACAAACAGCAACGGCCCCAGAACAGATCCTTGTGGTACGCCACTCGTAACTGAACTCCATTCTGAACATTTCCCATCAACTACCACTCTCTGTCTTCTTTCAACTAGCCAATTTCTGATCCACATCTCTAAATCACCCTCAATCCCCAGCCTCCGTATTTTCTGCAATAGCCGACCGTGGGGAACCTTATCAAACGCTTTACTGAAATCCATATACACCACATCAACTGCTCTACCCTGGTCTACCTGGTCAGTCACCTTCTCAAAGAACTCGATAAGGTTTGTGAGGCATGACCTACCCTTCACAAAACCATGCTGACTGTCCCTAATCATATTATTCCTATCTAGATGATTATAAATCGTATCTTTTATAATCCTCTCCAAGACTTTACCCACCACAGACGTTAGGCTCACCGGCCTATAGTTACCGGGGTTATCTCTACTCCCCTTCTTGAACAAAGGGACCACATTTGCTATCCTCCAGTCCTCTGGCACTATTCCTGTAGCCAATGATGACCTAAAAATCAAAGCCAAAGGCTCAGCAATCTCTTCCCTGGCTTCCCAGAGAATCCTAGGATAAATCCCATCCGGCCCCGGGGACTTATCTATTTTCACCTTGTCCAGAATTGCCAACACCTCTTCCCTACGCACCTCAATGCCATTTATTCTAATAGCCTGGGTCTCAGCATTCTCCTCCACAATATTATCTTTTTCTTGAGTGAATACTGACGAAAAGTATTCATTTAGTATCTCGCTTACCTCCTCAGCCTCCACACACAACTTCCCACCACTGTCCTTGACTGGCCCTACTCTTACCCTAGTCATTCTTTTATTCCTGACATACCTATAGAAAGCTTTTGGGTTTTCCTTGATCCTACCTGCCAAAGACTTCTCATGTCCCCTCCTTGCTCGTCTCAGCTCTCTCTTTAGATCCTTCCTCGCTTCCTTGTAACTATCAAGCGCCCCAACTGAAACTTCACGCCTCATCTTCACATAGGCCTCCTTCTTCCTCTTAACAAGAGATTCCACTTCTTTGGTAAACCACGGTTCCCTCGCTCGACCCCTTCCTCCCTGCCTGACTGGTACGTACTTATCAAGAACATGCAATAGCTGTTCCTTGAACAAGCTCCACATATCCAGTGTGCCCAACCCTTGCAGCCTACTTCTCCAACCAACACATCCTAAGTCATGTCTAATGGCATCATAATTGCCCTTCCCCCAGCTATAACTCTTGCCCTGCGGGGTATACTTATCCCTTTCCATCACTAACGTAAAGGTCACCGAATTGTGGTCACTGTTTCCAAAGTGCTCACGTACCTCCAGATCTAACACCTGGCCTGGTTCATTACCCAAAACCAAATCCAATGTGGCCTCGCCTCTTGTTGGCCTGTCAACATATTGTGTCAGGAAACCCTCCTGCACACATTGTACAAAGAATGACCCATCTAATGTACTCGAACTATATCTTTTCCAGTCAATATTTGGAAAGTTAAAGTCTCCCATAACAACTACCCTGTTACTTTCGCTCTTTTCCAGAATCATCTTCGCCATCCTTTCCTCTACATCCCTAGAACTATTAGGTGGCCTATAGAAAACTCCCAACAGGGTGACCTCTCCTTTCCTGTTTCTAACCTCAGCCCATACTACCTCAGAAGAAGAGTCCCCATCTAGCATCCTTTCCGCCACCGTAATACTGTCCTTGACTAGCAGCGCCACACCTCCCCCTCTTTTGCCCCCTTCTCTGAGCTTACTAAAACACCTAAACCCCGGAACCTGCAACAACCATTCCTGTCCCTGCTCTATCCATGTCTCTGAAATGGCCACAACATCGAAGTCCCAGGTACCAACCCATGCTGCCAGTTCCCCTACCTTATTTCGTATACTCCTGGCATTGAAGTAGACACACTTCAAACCACCTACCTGAACACTGGCACCCTCCTGCGAAGTCAAATCTGTGCTCCTGACCTCTATACTCTCAATCTCCCGTACCCCAAAACTACAATCCAGGTTCCCATGCCCCTGCTGAATTAGTTTAAACCCCCCCAAAGAGCACTAACAAATCTCCCCCCCCAAGATATTGGTGCCCCTCAGGTTCAGATGTAGACCATCCTGTCTATAGAGGTCCCACCTTCCCCAGAAAGAGCCCCAGTTATCCAGAAATCTGAATCTCTCCCGCCTGCACCATCCCTGTAGCCACGTGTTTAATTGCTCTCTCTCCCTATTCCTCATCTCACTATCACGTGGCACGGGCAACAACCCAGAGATAACAACTCTGTTTGTTCTCGCTCTGAGCTTCCATCCTAGCTCCCTAAAGGCCTGCCTGACATCCTTGTCCCCTTTCCTACCTATGTCGTTAGTGCCAATGTGGACTACGACTTGGGGCTGCTCCCCCTCCCCCTTAAGGACCTGGAAAACACGATCCGAGACATCACGTACCCTTGCACCTGGGAGGCAACATACCAAACGTGAGTCTCTCTCGCTCCCACAAAATCTCCTATCTGTGCCCCTGACTATTGAGTCCCCAATTACTAATGTTCTACTCCTTTCCCCCCTTCCCTTCTGAGCAACAGGGACAGACTCCGTGCCAGAGGTCCGTACCCCATGGCTTACCCCTGGTAAGTTGTCCCCCCCACAAGTATCCAAAACGGTATACTTGTTACTCAGGGGAACGACCGCAGGGGGTCCCTGCACTGACTGCTTCTTCCCAGTCCCTCTTACAGTTACCCATCTATCTCCAGTCTTTGGTGTAACTACTTCCCTGAAGCTCCTATCTATGACCCCCTCTGCCTCCCGAATGATCCGAAGTTCATCCAGCTCAAGCTCCAGGTCCCTAACACGGTTTTTGAGGAGCTGGAGTTGGGTGCACTTCCCACAGATGAAATCAGCAGGGACACTGACGGCGTCCCTCACCTCAAACATTCTGCAGGAGGAGCATTGTACTGCCTTCCCTGACATCACCTCTAGATTTAAAAAAAAAACAAGAAAAAGAAAAAGAAAGGAAGAGCTTACCTGATATTACCACAAACCCTGCTCCCGCTGAAAGGTAAGCAAATTTCAAGGCACTCACTCACCTTCACGACAGGCCCCTGCTCCCGCTTCCCAACCACCGTGGGGTTGGGGGGGTTGGTTAGAGGAGGAGGTAGGGTGGGAAACACTCACGAAGTGTTTCAGGTTTAACTGTCACTTGCCAACAGCCTCTCCACAAATCACCTTCAACTTAGGCTGACCGCACTGCACGTATGCAAATTTCCCCAGAACAGCTGATCAGTAGCTCTGCTGTGCTGCCCTCTGCTGGATGATTGCCTTCACTCAAACTCCTCGGGTCTCCTTCGCAGATTCCCCTTCAACTTAGGCTGACCGCACTGCACGTATGCAAATTTCCCCAGAACAGCTGATCAGTAGCTCTGCTCTGCTGCCCTCTGCTGGATGATTGCCTTCACTCAAACTCCTCGGGTCTCCTTCGCAGATTCCCCTTCAACTTAGGCTGACCGCACTGCACGTATGCAAATTTCCCCAGAACAGCTGATCAGTAGCTCTGCTCTGCTGCCCTCTGCTGGATCCAGTTCATCCTGGTTCATTACCCAGTACCAAATCCAATGTGGCCTCGCCCCTTGTTGGCCTGTCTACATACTGTGTGAGAAAACCCTCCTGCACACACTGCACAAAAACTGACCCATCTATAGTACTCGAACTGTAGTATTTCCAGTCAATATTTGGAAAGTTAAAGTCCCCCATAACAACTACCCTGTTACTCTCGCTCCTGTCGAGAATCATCTTTGCAATCCTTTCCTCCACATCTCTGGAACTATTCGGAGGTCTATAGACAACTCCCAACAGGGTGACCTCTCCTCTCCTGTTCCTAACCTCGGCCCATACTACCTCAGGAGACGAGTCCTCAAACGTCCTTTCTACCGCCGTAATACTTTCCTTGATTAACAATGCCACCCCCCCCCCCCCCCCCCCCCCCCCCCTCTCTCTTTTACCATCTTCTCTGTTCTTACAGAAACATCTAAATCCTGGAACCTGCAACAACCATTCCTGTCCCTGCTCTACCCATGTCTCCGAAATCGCCACAACATCGAGATCCCAGGTACCAACCCATGCTGCAAGCTCACCCACCTTATTCCGGATGCTCCTGGCGTTGAAGTAGACACACTTCAAACCAGCGTCCTGCTTGTCGGTGCCCTCTTTCGAACTTTTAACCCTATCCCTGACCTCACTACTCTCAACATCCTGTACACTGGGACTACAATTTAGGTTCCCATCCCCCTGCTGAATTAGTTTAAAACCCCCCCCCCCCCCCCCCCCCCCCCCCCCCACAAAGGATATTGGTACCCCTCTGGTTCAGGTGAAGACCATCCTGTTTGTAGAGTTCCCACCTACCCCAGAATGAGCCCCAATTATCCAGGAAAACAAAACCCTCCCTCCTGCACCATCCCTGTAGCCACGTCTTCAACTCCTCTCTCTCCTTACTTCTCACTTCGCTGGCACGGGTAACAACCCAGAGATAACAACTCTGTTTGTTCTAGCTCTCAGCTTCCACCCTAGCTCCCTGAATTTCTGTCTCAAATCCCCATCTCTCTTCCCACCTATGTCATTGGTACCTATATGGACCACGACTTGGAGCTGCTCCCCCTCCCCCTTAAGGATCCCAAAAACACGATCAGAGACATCACGAACCCTGGCACCTGGGAGGCAACACACCAACCGTGAGTCTCTTTCGTTCCCACAGAACCTCCTGTCTGTTCCTCTAACTATGGAGTCCCCAATGACAAGTGCTTTGTTCCTCTTCTCCCTTCCCTTCTGAGCAACAGGGACAGACTCTGTGCCAGAGACTTGTGCCCCATTGCTTTCCCCTGGTAAGTCGTCCCCCGCAACAGTATCCAAAACGGTATACTTGTTATTGAGGGGAACGACCACAGGGGATCCCTGCACTGCCTGCCGGTTCCCTCTCCCTCCCCTGACGGTAACCCATCTACTTTCTTCTTTTACCTGAGGTGTGACTACCTCCCTATAACTCCTCTCAATAACCCCCTCCACTCCCGAATGATCCGAAGTTCATCTAGCCCCAGGTCCCTAACACGGTTCTTGAGGAGCTGGAGTTGGGTGTTCTTCCCGCAGATGTAGTCAGCAGGGACACTCGAGGAGACCCTTTCCTCCCACCTTCTGCGGGAGGAACATTCAACTGCCCCAACCTCCATTCCCACTGAAGTAACTTCCCAACTACTGAAAACTTTAAAAAAAACTTGTTAGTTTCGCAATCCGACGGACAGAACTTTTTTTTTCAGTTAGAGGAGGAGGATGGGTGGGAGACACTACGTAAGTAGTGTTTCGGGTAAAGCTGTCACTCGAGAACAGCACCTTCACAAGCCACCTTCAACTTACGCTGACCGCACTGCACGTATGCAAATCTCCCCGGAACTGCCAATCAGAAGCTCTGCTCTGCTGCCCTCTGCACTGGTAAATACTCCGGTAATTTTTGTGCTCCCAACTTGGATGACCCGAACTTCGTAAACACACTGGTGAACTTCCTCCCTGATTTAGACACTCATTGGATCGTTATGGGAGGCGTCCTGAACTGTGCCTTCGACTCTAAATTGGACTGTCCCATGCCAATATCCCTGGCCCCTTCCAGGATGTCCAAGGCACTGACCTCATTTATGGAATGGGGTGGACCTGTGGCAGTTTTTGCACCCAAATGATGAAGCATTTTCCATTTTTCACATCTCCACTGTTGTTATTACCAATTGGATTTTAAAAAATAAATTTAAAGTGCCAATTCCTTCTTTTTCCCAATTAAGGGGCAGTTTTGCGTGGCCCTGCACATCTTTGGGTTGATGATGTGGAGATGCCGGCGTTGGACTGGGGTGAGCACAGTAAGAAGTCTTGCAACACCAGGTTAAAGTCCAACAGGTTTGATTCAAACACGGGCTTTCGGAGCGCAGCTCCTTCCTCAGGTGAATCATTTGGGAGGCGTCCTGAACTGTGCCTTGGACTCTAAATTGGACTGTCCCATGCCAAGATCCCTGGCCCCTTCCAGGGTTGGGTTTGGGTTGTCAGGGGAAAACACATGCAGACACTGGGAGAATGTGCAAACCCATACAGACAGTGTCCCAGGGCTGGGATTGAACCGGGTCCTCGGTGCTGTAAGCCAGCAGTGCTAACCACTGTGCCACTCTTCATTTTTTGTTGTTGTCAATAAGTCCCGCTTCCCGTCAGGGCTGACGACTGAATGTTCGGCGATTGTCAACTTGGACAATGTCCCTCATTTTGTTGATTTTGATTTCGGTCCTTTCCAGCGCCCACCTTGCAGACGAGACATCACTTGGATTTCTGAAGGCAAATTTTGTAAACATTTGTCTGCCGCCATAGCAGACTTTATTAAGCTCAACAAATAAGTCAACACTCTGGGAAGCCCCAAATGCAGTCATAATGGAGGAAATTATCTCCTATAAAGCTCATGATGAAGATTGAGAAATTTGTGAGACAAAGCTTGGTGGACTCCATTTTGGAAGTTGACTGCCAGGGTTCAGTTGGCCTGAGGTTGTAATCACTGGTGCACAGCAAAAATTTAGAGCTTCCATTTGAATTGATATCTGCGGATAAAGCTGTGCGTCAATTATGGTGTTCCAGGGGCAACTTCTACGAACATGGAAAGAAGGCTGGTCACCTTCTTGCATACCAACTCGAGCAGCCTCTCTAGAGATCCAATTGGTTCAGAACAAAGAAGATAACCTGCTCTTCCACTACCCCGGGGTAATGCGGCTTTCTGCTTATGTTATCGTAAGCTTTGTAAGTCAGAACCTCCTCCGACCTCCTCCAAACACATTGAGTATGAAGAGTTTTTAGATGGCCTATGTGTCCCGACCACAGACCAAACCCGGAGACAGCAGTTGGATTTCCCCCCACCATGTACAGAGGAAATACTGAAGGCCATTCGGCAGTGGCAATCTGGCAAAGCTCCAATCCAGATGGCTTCCCAACCAACTGAACTTTGGAAGAGGTTCTCGGAGGATCTCTTCCGCTATTATTGGACATGACTCACTATCCAGGGGGTCACTAAGCCTGACCCTCACTCATGCCTCAATTTCTTTGCTCCTTAAGGCAGACAAGGGCACAAGGACTCAGTTGCATGTTGGTCATATGCCCCATTTCACTTTTTAAAAATAAATTTAGAATACTCAATTAATTTTTTCCAATTAAGGGGCAATTTAGCGTGGCCGATCCACCTAGCCTGCACATCTTTGGGTTGTGGGGGAGAAACCCACACTCCACACAGACAGTTACCCAGAGCCCGGATTGAACCTGGGACCACTGCGCCTCCGTGCTGCCCTCCATTTCACTTCTTAACATTGATGTTGAACTACTGGCTAAAGTGCTGGCATCCCGACTGGATCCCTGTCTCCCAGCTATAGTATCTGAGGATCAAACCGGCTTTGTGAAGGGCCGGCAGTTGTCGGGCAATGTTCGACACCTTTTAAACATTCTCTTCTCTCCTGCTCTGGATTCTGAAGTTAGTTACTTTGGATGGAGAAAAACTGTTAGATAATGTGGAATGGAACTACCTTTGAGATCTTGGGGAGATTTGGATTCGGCCCTAAATTTGCCTCCTGGATTTGTCTGGTTTATAGTGCCTTAAGGGCAGCACGGTGGCCTAGTGGTTAGCACAACCGCCTCGCGACGCTGAGGTCCCAGGTTCGATCCCGGCTCTGGGTCACTGTCCGTGTGGAGTTTGCACATTCTCCCCGTGTCTGCGTGGGTTTTGCCCCCACAACACAAAAATGTGCAGAGTAGGTGGATTGGCCACGCTAAATTGCCCATTAATTGGAAAAAATAATTGGGTAATCTAAATTAAAAAAAAAAAATAGTGCCTTAAGACCTATTTCAACGAATAAGATGTCTTAAGAATTCTTTCCCTTCTGCAGGGACACTAGACAAGGCTGCCCTCTTACCCCGTTGCTTTTTGCTCCAGCTATTGAGCCACTTTTAATGACTAAGAATATCCAAGGGAAGGGCATTTCCTGAGGTGGAGTGGAGCATCGGGTATCGCTTTATGTGGGTGATTTACTGCTATACATTCCAGACCCGGCTTCCTCCGTGGACGACATAATGCGGATGCTCTTGGTAACTTTTCTGGATTCATATTAAATGCAAGTGCTTCCCAATGAATCTACCAGATAGAGGGGTGCAACTTAACTCATTGCTGTTTCGCGCCTCGCCCAATAATTTCCAATACCTGGGGGCCCATGTAGTCCACAATTGGGCTTCACTTCACAAACTAAATTACTCAATCCTCATCAGAAATGTCAAAGTGACTTGAAGAGGTGGGGGCAGCCTTCATAGAACATGGAAAAACATAGAACATAGAAAATACAGCACAGAACAGGCCCTTAGGCCCACGATGTTGTGCCAAACTTTTGTCCGAGATTAAGAACAAATTAATCTACACCCCATCGTTCTACCGTAATCCATGTACCTATCCAATAGCCGCTTGAAGGTCCCTAATGTTTCCGACTCAACTACTTCCACAGGCAGTGCATTCCATGCCCCCACTACTCTCTGGGTAAAGAACCTACCTCTGACACCCCCGCCCTATATCTTCCACCATTCACCTTAAATTCATGTCCCCTTGTAATGGTTTGTTCTATCCGGGTAAAATGTCTCTGACTGTCTACTCTATTCCCCTGATCATCTTATAAACCTCTATCAAGTCGCCCCTCATCCTTCTCCGTTCTAATGAGAAAAGGCCTCGCACCCTCAACCTTTTCTCATAAGACCTACTCTCCATTCCAGGCAACATCCTTGTAAATCTCCTTTGCACCTTTTCCAAAGTTTCCTCATCCTTCCTAAAATGAGGTGACCAGAACTGCACACAGTACTCCAAATGTGGCCTGACCAAGGTTTTGTACAGCTGCATCATCACCTCACGGCTCTTAAATTCAATCCCTCTGCTAATGAACGCTAGCACACCATAGGCCTTCTTCACAGCTCCATCCACTTGAGTGGTAACTTTCAAAGATCTATGAACATAGACCCTAAGATCTCTCTGCTCCTCCACATTGCCAAGAACCCGACCGTTAATCCTGTATTCATATTTGTCCTTTCAAAATGGACAACCTCACACTTGTCAGGGTTAAACTCCATCTGCCACTTCTCAGCCCAGCTCTGCGTCCTATCTATGTCTCTTTGCAGCCGACAACAGCCGCCCTCACTATCCACAACTCCACCAATCTTCGTATCGTCTGCAAATTTACTGACCCACCCTTCAACTCCCTCATCCAAGTCATTAATGAAAATCACAAACAGCAGAGGACCCAGAACTGATCCCTGCGGTACGCCACTGGTAACTAGAATCCAGGCTGAATATTTGCCATCCACCACCACTCACTGACTTCTATTGGTTAGCCAGTTCTTTATCCAACTGGCCAAATTTGCCACTATCCCATGCCTCCTTACTTTCTGCATCAGCCTACCATAGGGAACCTTATTAAATGCCTTACTAAAATCCATGTACACTACATCCACTGCTTTACCTTCATCCACGTGCTTGGTCACCTCCTCAAATAATTCAATAAGACTTGTGAGGCAAGACCTACCCCTAACAAATCCGTGCTGACTCTCCCTAATCAAGCAGTGTCTTTGCAGATGCTCAGAAATCCTATCGCTCAGTACCCTTTCCATTATTTTGCCTACCACTGAAGTAAGATTAACTGGCCTGTAATTCCCAGGGTTATCCCATCTCCCTTTTTTGAACAGGGGCACGACATTCACCACTCTCCAATCTCCTGGTACCACCCCTGTTGACAGTGAGGACGAAAAGATCATTGCCAACGGCCCTGCAATTTCATCTCTTGCTTCCCATAGAATACATAGATCCCTGAAAGTTGCCACCTAGGTTGATAGGGTTGTTAAGAAGGCGTACGGTGTGTTAGCTTTTATTGGTAGAGGAATTGAGTTTCAGAGCCCTAAGGTCATGTTGCAGTTGTACAAAACTCTGGTGAGGCCGCATTTGGAGTATTGCGTGCAGTTCTGGTCGCCGCATTATAGGAAGGATGTGGAAAGGGTACAGAGGAGATTTATAAGGATGTTGCCTGGTATGGAGGGAAGATCGTATGAGGAAAGGCTGAAGGACTTGAGGCTGTTTTCGTTAGAGAGAAGAAGGTTCAGAGGTAATTGAGGCATACAAGATGATCAGAGGATTAGATAGGGTGGACATTGAGTGCCTTTTTCCTCGGATGGTGATGGCTAGCATGAGGGGACATAGCTTTAGATTGAAGGGAGATAGATACAGGACAGATGTCAGAGGTAGGTTCTTTACTCGGAGAGTAGTAAGGGCGTGGAATGCCCTGCCTGCAACAGTAGTGGACTCGCCAACACTAAACTCATTCAAATGGTCAGTGGATAGGCATATGGACGATAAGGGAATAGTGTAGATGGGCTTTAGAGGGGTTTCACAGGTCGGCGCAACATCGAGGGCTGAAGGGCCTGTCCTGCGCTGTAATGTTTTAAGTTCAAGTACTCTGGGATGAAGATCATCAGGCCCTGGAGATTTGCCCATCTTCAATCCCATTAATTTCCCCTCAACCATTTGTTTACTGATACTAATTTCCTTCAGCTCCTCACTAAAACTTGTGTTTCTCAGAACTTCCGGTCGGTTATTCACATCTTGTTTTGTGAAGACAGAAACCAAGTACAAATTTAGTTCCTCAGCCATTTCTTTGTTCCCTGTTAGGAATTCCCCTGTTTGTGAATGTAAAATCCCTGTGTAGCAATGTTTTTGTCTTTTAGATACCTATAGAAACTTTTACAGCCTGTTTTTATGTTCCCTGCTGGTTTACTTTCAAATTGTATTTTCCCCTTCTTAATCAATCCCTTGGTGTGCCTTTGCTAAATTTTAAAATGTTTCCAATCCTCAGATCTATTGTTTTTTCTAACTCATTTTTATGCCTCTTCTTTGAACATAATCACATCTCTAATTTCCCTTGGAAGCCATGCTTTGACAACAATTCCCTTTCTACTCTTGAGCCAAATAGGAATAAACAATTTTTGGAGTTCACCTATTCGTTCCATGAATGCCTTCCATTACCTGTCTGCTGTCCTTTCTTTCAGTGGTGTTTCCCAGTCTGTCAAAGCCCAGCTCATGCCTCATACCATCATAGTTCCTGTTATTGAGGTTTGAGGATCCTAGTCTCACAATCAACTACCTCACTATTCACCTTGATTAAAATTTTTAGCATATTATGGTCACTCATCCCCAAGGGTTCTCTCTCAACTAGATTGCCAATTAAAAATTTCTTACTGCGCAACACCCAATGCCCAGTTTAAAGTATTGCATAGGACACTTTGGACGAAGGCGAGGATGAGTGGGTTATTTTAGGAAGTTGAGTCCAAAGATGTGCGGGTTAGGTGGATTAGCCATGCTAAATTGCCCGTAGTGTAAGGTTAATGGGGGGATTGTTGGGTTATGGGTATACGGGTTACGTGGGTTTAAGTAGGGTGATCATTGTTCGGCACAACATCGAGGGCCGAAGGGCCTGTTCTGTGCTGTACTGTTCTATGTTCTATGTTCTAAGTGTGAACTCTGTTCACTTACGCCAGCTAACCACACACTCACGTTTTGGTCTTCTCCGCAATTGCTAGCTATTTTTTTTTCATATGAAATCTAAGATTCTGTGGGTGGTCCTCGAACCTTTCCCACCAGCAGCAATATTTGCGGTCTCTGACTCACCGGCATTCCACTCTGGAATGGGGTGGATGTTCTCACATTTACTTCTTTGGTGACTTGGAGGCAAATATTGCTCCGTTGGAGGTCCACCACACCACCTGCAGCTTCCACCTGGTTGGGTGTTTTAATGTCATTCCTACACCCGGAGAAAATCAAATATGTCATTAGGGGATCAGTGGTGACGTTCTGGCTGAGATGGTAGCCATTTATCTCATTTCTTAAGGAACTGGACACTGTCAAATGTTAAGGGAATAGTTTATAGTGGAGTTGGTATGTCTGTTATAGTTGCAAAGATAAAGCTAATTTATTTGTTATAGTTAGCAAGGTGAATGTACATATTTAGCTATTTGTTGCCTATAGAACGATACAGCGCAGTACAGGCCCTTCGGCCCTCGATGTTGCACCGACATGGAAAAAAACTAAAGGCCATCTAACCTACACTATGCCCTTATCATCCATATGCTTATCCAATAAATTTTTAAATGCCATCAATGTTGGCGAGTTCACTACTGTTGCAGGTAGGGAATTCCACGGCCTCACCACTCTTTGCGTAAAAAACCCACCTCTGACCTCTGTCCTATCTCTATTACCCCTCAATTTAAGGCTATGTCCCCTCGTGCTAGCCACCTCCATCCGCGGGAGAAGGCTCTCGCTGTCCACCCTATCTAACCCTCTGATCATTTTGTATGCCTCTATTAAGTCACCTCTTAACCTTCTTCTCTCTAACGAAAACAACCTCAAGTCCATCAGCCTTTCCTCATAAGATTTTCCCTCCATACCTGGCAACATCCTGGTAAATCTCCTCTGCACCCGTTCCAAATCTTCCACGTCCTTCCTATAATGAGGCGACCAGAACTGTACGCAATACTCCAAATGCGGCCGTACTAGAGTTTTGTACAACTGCAACATGACCTCATGGCTCCGGAACTCAATCCCTCTACCAATAAAGGCCAACACACCATAGGCCTTCTTCACAACCCTATCAACCTGGGTGGCAACTTTCAAGGATCTATGTACATGGACACCGAGATCCCTCTGCTCATCCACACTACCAAGAATTTTACCATTAGCCAAATATTCCGTATTCCTGTTATTCTTTCCAAAGTGAATCACCTCACACTTCTCCACATTAAACTCCATTTGCCACCTCTCAGCCCAGCTCTGCAGCTTATCTATGTCCCTCTGTAACCTGCAACATCCTTCCGCACTGTCTACAACTCCACCGACTTTAGTGTCGTCTGCAAATTTACTCACCAATCCTTCTGCGCCCTCCTCTAGGTCATTTATAAAAATGACAAACAGCAACGGCCCCAGAACAGATCCTTGTGGTACGCCACTCGTAACTGAACTCCATTCTGAACATTTCCCATATATGTCAGTTATGTATATGTCGATAATGTGGTTAATGTTTGCCTCTGATATTCAATAAATGTATATATTGTTATGGACCAGAGTTTAGAAAACACCAAAGTATATCATGGAGTTCACCTGACCTACAACTTTTAATAGATTTTGGTTATGGGGAGCACAAGGGTACACTTTACAGGTGAGATGCAACAGAAATCTAAAGTATTTTAAAAATCAAACAATGTTTATTCTATGAATCCAGTTAAGATTTTATAAACCCACAGTCAAAATCTTGCCAACGAGCGACACTGACACCCCCCCAAAAAACGATACAGTATTCTATAGGTAACCCATAGTAACTTTCCTAACGACATCCATCAGCCAAAACACTTTTTAACAAAGACAGTAGGTTTGAATTCTCTACAGAGAACAGTTATCACTTTTAAATTATCAAGTGATATAAACACCTAGTTTAATATACAGAGAGAAGGACCAGTATACATCTGCTTGGTTTGAATGCAGCCCTCCAGAATTCCCGTCTTTTCAGCGGGAATTCAGCTGTTGGAGTCGGCGGAGCTGCAGAGTCGAGCGGTGAGTATTTAAACTGGCTGCTTAAACAGCGGCCACAGGGTCTTTGGGGATAAATTTGAAGAGTGACATCACGGCAAAGCAGTGACCTGATTGGCTGGTAAGGAAAGTGCTCCAATTAGCAGTAGCTGGGAGAAATTTAACTCTTCGTGTTGGTAAGTATTGTGATTGGTACAAAGAACAAAGAAAATTACAGCACAGGAACAGGCCCTTCGGCCCTCCCAGCCTGCGCCGATCCAGATCCTTTAACTCAACCTGTCTCCTATTTTCCAAGGTCTACTTCCCTCTGTTCCCGCCCGTTCATATATCTGTCCAGATGCATCTTAAATTATGCTATTGTGCCCGCCTCTACCACCTCCGCTGGTAAAGCGTTCCAGGCACCCACCACCCTCTGCGTTTAAAAAAAAAAACTTTCCACGCACATCTCCCTTAAACTTTCCCCCTCTCACCTTGAAATCGTGACCCTTTGTAATTGACACCTCCACTCTTGGGAAAAGCCTGTCGCTATCCACCCTGTCCATACCTCTCATAATTTTGTAGACCTCAATCAGGTCCCCCCTCAATCTCCATCTTTCCAACGAAAACAATCCTAATCTCCTCAACCTTTCTTCATAGCTAGCACCCTCCATACCAGGCAACATCCTGGTGAACCTCCTCTGCACCCTCTCCAAAGCATCCACATCCTTCTGGTAATGTGGCGACCAGAACTGCACGCAGTATTCCAAATGTGGCCGAACCAAAGTCCTATACAACTGTAACATGACCTGCCAACTCTTGTACTCAATAAGTAACATGTTTTTCCTTTCACTTATTCATTATTTGATTTCATATTTGTAATCAGTTAAGGTAAAGTGTAAAAATGGTGGCAGGAGATCCCAGACCCGCGTTATGCTCCTCGTGCTCAATGTGGGAGTTCAGGGACGGGGCCGATGCCCCTGACTCCTTCATGTGCGGGAAGTGTGTCCAGCTCCTGTTAGACCGCATGACGGCTCTGGAGCTGCGGATGGACTCACTTTGGAGCATCCGCGATGCTGAGGAGGTTGTGGATAGCACGTTTAGTGAGTTGGTCACACCGCAGATTAGGATTGGTGAGGGAGACAGGGAATGGGTGACCAAAAGACAGCGAAAGAGCAGGAAGGCAGTGCAGGTGTCCCCTGCGGTCATCTCCCTGCAAAACAGGGATACCGTTTTGGATACTGTTGCGGGAGATGACTCACCCGGGAAGGCAGTAGTGGCCAGGCCCATGGCACCGTGGCTGGCTCTACTGCACAGAAGGGCGGGAAAAAGACTGGCAGGGCTATAGTCATAGGGGATTCAATCGTAAGGGGAGTAGACAGGCGTTTCTGTGGTTGAAAACGAGACTCCCGAATGGTATGTTGCTTCCCGGGTGCATGGGTCAGGGATGCCTCAGATCGGTTGCAGGACATACTGAAGGGGGAGGGTGAACAGCCAGTTGTCGTGATGCATATCGGCACCAGCGATATAGGTAAAAAACGGGATGAGGTCCTACAATCAGAATTTAGGGAGTTAGGAGATAAGTTAAAAAGTAGGACCTCAAAAGGAGTAATCTCAGGATTGCTACCAGTGCCACGAGACAGTCAGTAGAAATTCAAGAATAGTCAGAATGGATACGTGGCTTGAGAGATGGTGCAGGAGGGAGGGGTTCAGATTTTTGGGACATTGGAACCGGTTCTGGGGCGATGGAACCATTACAAATTGGATGGTCTGCACCTGGGCAGGACTGGAACCAATGACCCGGGGGTGCTTTTGCTAACACTGTTGGGGAGGTTTTAAGCTAATGTGGCAGGGGGTGGGAACCAGATTGGGAAGTTCGAGGTCAGTAAAGAGGCAGCAACTAAAGCCAGTAAGATACTAGATAATAAACTCATTGTGACTAAGGGGAAGAGTCGACAAGGAAGAGATGATGAACGCTAAGGGACAGGTGGTCTGAGGCGCATTTGTTTTAATGCGAGAAATGCAGCAGGTAAGGCAGATGCACTTAGGGCTTGGATTAGTACCTGGGAATATGATGTTATTGGTATTAGTGAGACTTGTGTTGTTGGTATATTCTGAATCACAAACTAGCTATTTGCCAACTGAGCTAACCAGCCTTCTTACCCATCTTGGTATTATCAGCAAATCTGGCTACAGTACAGTCCTAGTCTACAGTTAGGTCAGTGACGTTAGAAGCAGGATTCCATAGACACTGCCAGAACAGGCAGAACAATTCATAGGGACAGAAAACAAGTCCCAGAAGCTAACACAGCATGTCCAAGAAATCAGGATGAGAGAGAGAAGCAAGCTCCAAGAAGAACGTCTGGTCAAAGAAATGGAGAACAGGAGTTTATGGCTATGACTCAGCCCTGCCTTTAGTTAGGCGCTGCTCTGCTCCTCACTCTCAATTTTACACAATGAAAACTTTTTTCAGAATCCTATTCTCCGTTTCTACGGTCATACAGTACAGAAGAGGTAATTTGGCCCAGCAGGTCTGTATCAACAAAACTACACTAAATCTACACTAATCCCCCTTTCCAATGCATGGGCCCATAATCTTGAATGATATGACATTACAAGTGCTCATCGGGGTACTTTTTTAAAGGTTGTGAGGTCTCCCTGTGTCTGTGGTTTCCTCCGGTGCTCTGGTTTCCACCCACTGTCCACAGATATGCAGATTAGATGGATTCACCGAACTATATTACCGCTGAGTCACCGAAGATTAGGTTAGGTGGGGTTACGGGGATCGGGCGTTGAATTGGGACAGTCACACAACCTTTGACCACCACCCGCTGCTACCTTAATGTTTTGGATCCAACTTCCCAAATTACCCTGGATCCCATCCACTTTTACCTCCTTATCAGTCTCCTGTCAAAGGCGTTGCTGAAATCCACATTAGCTCCATTGACTGGACATCCCTCTTCTACACATCTGATCATCAAGTCAAAAAATTCCATCAAATTCGTTCGGCAGGACATCCGTCTGACAAAATTTGCTGATCACATCTTGCTTTTCCAAGTGGAGATTAATTTTCTCCTTCTGAATTTTCTCCAGTAGTTTCCCGACCACCGATGTGAGACTCCCTGGTCTGTAATTTGGCTGCACGTTGGTACAGTGGTTAACATTGCTGCCTCTCAGTGCCAGGGACCCGGTTTAATTCTGGTCTTGGGTGACTGTCTGTATGGACACATTCTCCCCGTGTCTTCGCAGGTTTCCTCCACATGGTCCAGTTTCATCCCACAGTCCAAAGATGTGCAGGTTAGTGGATTGACCATGCTAAATTGCCCCTCTGTGTCCAGGGATGTGTAACTTAGGTGGAATTATGGGGGACAGGGAGGGGGAGTGGACAGAGGGAGCAATTTCAGAAGATGGTACAGACTCGATGGGCTGAATGGCCTCTTTCTGCACTGTAGAAATTCTATGGTAATGCCCTGGTTTATTTCTCCCACCCTTCTTGAAAAATGGAACCATATTTGTTGTCCTCCAATCCTCTGGCACCTGCTCTGTGGCCAGAGAGGACTTAAAAATTTGGGTCAGAACCCCTGTAATTTCCTACCTTGCCTCCATTGGCAGTCTGGGATACAACTCTTTCAGACCTGGGAATTTGTCATCTTTTCAGCCTACCAAAACCTCCAATACCTCCTCACTTCCTATGTCAAACTGTCCAAGAACTTGCCTCTCCCCGAAGTCTGTACCTGCATTCTCCTCCGAGTGAAGACGGATGTGAAGTACTTGTTTCACACCTAACCCATGTCCTTCGGCTCCACGCAGATTGCCCATTGATCCCTGGAATGGGCCTTGCACTCATCCCTGTTTATCCTCTTCCCTTTGATGTACTTACAGAATATCTCCTTAACCCTACCCGCCAGTGCATTTTCATGCTTTTTGCTCTTCTAATTGCTTTTTGAGCTCCCCCTGCACTTTCTATGCTCCACAAAGGCTTCCACTGATTTGTTCATTTTGTACCTGCGAAAAACCTCTTTTTGTTTTTTCCTCAGCCAGTCCTGAATATTCCTAGATCCAGGGTCCTTTGAGCTTGTTGCACCTACATGTCACCTTAAAGGGAAGACTTGGGGCCTGTCCCCTCCCATATTTCCTTTTTGAAGGCCTCCCACTCCCATATTTCCTTCTAGTGCAGATTTTATCACAAGAAGTTGTTTGCTGTCTGCTTCGGACAGATCCTGCCTTATTCGAATAAAATCTCCCCATCCCCAATCCAAAACCGAAATTTGGCAGACCGTTTATTTTGTGTTTCAGGACAAACTTTAATTATGCAAAGTTGTGACCAGGGGACATTAGCTTGCAAGAAGCCAGAGATCCAGGGTGATCAGAAGATAAAAGGCAGTAACACAATCATGAGTAAAATCACAAGGGAACAAAGTTCAGGATTAATGATGAACAGCAAGATAATATAATTTTCCACGGAACTTGGAAAGGCCATTGTCATGACAAAGATCATCGAGCAACAATCCGGATCCCTCCAGAGTAGTACAAAGTCCTTGGACCTCCACCATGTTGTCATTCCAGAGCCCCAGGAAAGAGACACCGAGGCCTCAGGTGGCAAAGATCCGTCATGTCCGGCCGCCTTCAACCCTTCTCGATGATCACTGAGAACAAGACAAAGTAAAACCAGGGATTGGGGTCTCTGACCGATCCCAGGTCTCAAAGATCGGATGCATTACGTCGTCAAACTCAAAACCCCAACCTTCAAATCGAGTCCTGATGCATGGTCACCAGTTCTCAAATTCCACCTGAAATTCCCTTAGGAAATCAGATATACAAATACTCCGTCTCTGGTCCCATTTCCCTGAATCAACCAGAATACTCGACGTACCATGCAGCAGGATTTCTAAGGACTGAAGGCAAGTCCTCTCCGAGGAAACTGCCCTAGCGACTGGCAGGATTTTCTTCTTCAGTTCATCCATTCTCTTCAGGAAAACTAGCAATTCATTAATGCCAGTACCAATAAGTTGTGCTTGGGAGCTGAAACTCCTCCACAACTTCACTCAAAACAGCAGTCATCATCTCAACGGCAACAGCATCACTGAATGCAATGCAAATGCAAATCGCTTATTGTCACGAGTAGGCTTCAATGAAGTTACTGTGAAAAGCCCCTAGTCGCCACATTCCGGCGCCTGTCCGGGGAGGCTGGTACGGCTGAAGCGTAGGCCTGTCCACCAGGGCCACCTCACCCGCTCCCAGATAGACCCCGTACCCACCATCCACTTCCTTATCATAGCGATGTTGGCCGCCCAGTAATACCTTCCCAGTATACCTCCCTGGCCATTGCGAACTGGGCCCCACTCTGGCCATCTCTGACTGCCTCAAACAACAAAGGAGTTTCTTTTTTTAAATAAACAATTTTATTGAGGTAGTTTTTGGCTTTGTAAACAGTTACAGACATCAACAGAAAGAAAGCAAAAAAGGCAAAAATGTGCAAACATCCACGTACATTCAATACTTCAATCGTAACAGACTGCACAAGCCCGCTCCTCTCCCACCGATACTACCTGCCATTTTATCCCTCCTACTCTACTCTACTCTACCCCCCCCCCCCCCCCCCCCCCCCCCTGCAAAGAAGTCAATAAATGGTTGCCACCTCCGGGCGAACCCCTGTACAGATCCCCTCAAGGCGAACTTAATTTTTTCCATACCCAGGAAACTCGACATGTCTGCAAGCCACAACTCAGTCTTCGGGGGCTTTGAGTCCCTCCACGCCAAAAGTATTTGTCGCCAGGCCATCAGGGAAGCAAAGGCCAAAACATAGGCCTCTTTCTCCCCTGGACTCCCAGGTCTTCCGAAACCCCCAAAATTGCCACCCCTGGACCCATCGCCACCCTTGTTTTTAGCACCCGGGACATGATGCGCGCAAATCCCTCCCAGTACCCCCTAAGCTTAGGGCATGCCCAAAACTTGTGAACGTGGTTCGCTGGTCCTCCCGCGCACCTAGCGCATTTGTCCTCTATCCCAAAGAATTTGCTCATCCGAGCCACCGTCATGTGGGCCCGGTGAACGACCTTAAATTGAATCAGCCCGAGCATGGCACATGTCACGGTCGAATTTACCCTACTCAGGGCCTCTGCCCACAGCCCGTCCTCCATTTCCCCGCCTAGCTCCTCCTCCCATTTAAGTTTCAGTTCCTCCGTCTGGGACCCTTCCTCCCTCATGAGCACCTTATAAATATCAGAGACTCTACCCTCCCCTCTTTGCCCCTTAGAGACTATTCTGTCTTGGATCCCCATTGGCGGGAGGCGTGGGAAAGATGGGACCTGTCTACGAACAAAGTCCCGCAACTGTAGGTACCTAAAATCATTTCCCCTTACCAGCCCAAATTTCTGCTCCAAGCTCCTCAAACTCGCAAAGCTCCCTTCCAGGAACCTATCGCCCACCCTTCCCACCCCCGCCCGCCGCTATGCTCTCAACCCCCCCATCCATACTCCCGGGGGCAAACCGATGATTGTCGCAGATTGGCGCCCAAACCGACGCCCCCGTCTCCCCTACATGCCTCCTCCACTGGCCCCAGATCCGCAGGGTCGCCACCACTAGCGGGCTGTGGAGTACCTGGTCGGCGGCAGCGGTAGAGGAGCCGTGACCAGGGCTGCCAAGCTGGAGCCCCTGCACGAAGCCGCCTCCACCCGCTCCCAGATAGACCCCGTACCCACCATCCACTTCCTTATCATAGCGATGTTGGCCGCCCAGTAATAATTAATCAGACTCGGCAAAGTCAGCCCTCCCTCGCTGCGGTTCCTCTCCAGCATCGCCTTTTTCACCCGCGGGGATTTCCCCGCCCAGACAAAGCTCATGATCATCCTGTTAACTCTTTTGAACAAGGACTGTGGGACAAAGATCGGGAGGCACTGAAAAACAAACAGAAATCTAGGGAGGATTGTCATCTTTGCAGTCTGCACCCTCCCTGCCAGCGACAGCGGGAGTGCATCCCATCCCCGAAACTCTCCCTTCATTTGCTCCACCACTCTGGCCAAATTTAACTTGTGCAGCCTGCCCCAGTCTTGTGCCACCTGGATTCCCAAAGACCAGAAATTTTCCTCAACCAGCCTAAACGGTAGCCCTCTCAATCTGTTCTCCTGGCCCCTTGCCTGTACCACAAACATTTCACTCTTGGCCGGATTTAATTTGTATCCCTGAAAACTGGCCGAACTTCCTCAACATTCCCAGTATACCTCCCACCCCGACCATTGGGTCCGACACGTACAGGAGCAGGTCGTCTGCGTAAAGAGAGACCCTATGTTCTACCCTGCCCCTCACCATCCCCTTCCACCCCTCCGCGGCTCTCAGCGCAATCGCCAGCGGCTCTATGGCCAGCGCAAACAGCAGCGGGGAGAGCAGGCAGCCCTGTCTGGTCCCTCGGTACAGCCTAAAGTACTCCGACACTTCTCTGTTAGTCCTGACGCTGGCCTTCGGGGCCTGATATAATAATTTGATCCTATTCACCAGTCCCTCCCCGAACCCAAACCGTCCGAGCACCTCCCATAGATAGTCCCACTCCACCCGGTCAAAGGCCTTCTCGGCGTCCATCACCCCCACTACCTCCACCTCCCTGCCCGCCGGGGGCATCATTATCACATTAAGTAATCTTCTCAGGTTGGCCGCCAGCTGCCTACCTTTCACGAACCCAGTTTGGTCCTCCCCAATCACCTCCGGTACCCAGTCCTCCATTCTAACCGCCAGTACCTTTGCCAGGAGCTTGGCGTCAACATTAATCAGGGAGATTGGCCTGTAGGACCCGCACGCCTCCGGGTTTTTACCCTGCTTCAATATCAGGGATATAGTGGCTTGCGACATTGTCGGCGGCAGGGTCCCTCTGTCCCATGCCTCGTTGAAAACCCTCGCCAAGACCGGGCCCACCAGCTCAGAAAACTTCCTATAGAACTCTACTGGGTATCCATCCGGTCCCGGGGCTTTCCCCGACTGCATAGCCTTAAGGTCCCCCAATACCTCCTCCACTCTAATCGGGGCCCCTAGCTCATCCACTCGCCCCCCCCCACCTACTGTTGGGAATGCTAACCCGTCCAGAAACCTTTTCATCTCCTCCGGTTCTTCCGGCGGCTCCGAAGTATACAGCTTGCGATAGAAGTCCCGGAATACCTTATTCAATCCTGCCGGGTCCTCCCCATCCATCACTCGACTTATTTCCCTGGCCGCCTCCCTCTTCCTAAGTTGCTGCGCTAACAGTCTGCTAGCCTTTTCCCCATGCTCGTACACCACACCCCTCGCCTTCCTGAGCTGTTTAACGGCCCTACTCGTGGATAGTGCCCCCAGTTCCACCTGGAGTCTCTCCCTCTCCCTGAGTAAAACCTCCCCCGGGGACTCCGCGTGCTCTTCATCTATCCGACCCATTTCCCTGACCAATCTATCCAGCTCTGCCCTGTCTGCCTTGGCTCTTTGAGCCCCAATTGAAATCAGCTCCCCCCGCACTACTGCCTTTAGCGCCTCCCACAGGGTCGCCGCTGAGATCTCCCCCGTGCCATTCACCTGCAGGTAATTTCGCATACACCTCCGAAGCCTCACAGATCCCCTCCTCCGACAGCAGTCCCATGTCTAGCCTCCATTGCGGGTGTTGGTAGCTGGCCCCCACGATCTGCAGGTCTACCCAGTGCGGGGCATGGTCTGAGATAGTAATTGCCGAATATTCCGTGTTCTTTACCTCCCCTATACAATCCCTGTTTACTACGAAGAAATCTATCCGAGAATATACTTTTTGGACGTGCGAGTAAAATGAGTAGCCCCTTCCATCAGCTGTCTGGCTCTCCAGGGGTCCACTGCCCCCATTTTCTCCATAAACCCTTTCAACTCCCTTGCCATTGCTGGGAGTCCACCCGTTCTGGGACACGACTGATCCAAAGCCGGGTCAAGGACCATGTTAAAGTCCCCTCCCATTATTAGCCTGCGGGAGTCCAGGTCCGGGATCTTCCCCAGCACTCTTTTAATGATGTCCACGTCATCCCAGTTCAGGGCATATATATTCACCAGCACCACTCTTCTCCCCTCCAGTCTGCCCTGTACCATCAGGTATCTGCCCCCACTGTCTGCGGCTATGCCCTCCCCCTCAAATTGCACGCGCTTGTTTATCATGATTGCCATCCCCCTGGACTTCGAGTCCAAGTCCGAGTGGAAGACCTGGCTAATCCAGCCCTTCCTTAGCCTGGTCTTGTCAGACACTTTCAGATGTGTCTCCTGCAACATAATTACGTCTGCCCGCAAGTGCGCGAACACCCGTACGCCCATTCAGTCCCCTGTCGTTCCAGGTGATCAGCCTGGTCGGGGGGCACAGGCCCCCCCCCCCCCCCAAACGCTGGTCAGCCATAGCCTTCCTCGGGCCGGCCCGTGCGTCGCGCCATTCCTGGCACGCCTGTTAGCTGCCTCCACCCTCGACCTTTCCAGTGCCTATTTCAAGTCCCTCCCATGTCAGCAGAACAACACCCCCCCCCACCCCTTACAGCATCCCCCGATACCCCTGTCATCCACTGGCTGTGATCTCCCCGCCCCCTACCTGACTCCCTTGACTAGCCAATCTGCTATCCCTCAGCACTGACTCAGTGACTCAGCACTGCGGCGCCTTCCTGTCTCATTCCCATTGTTTCCCCGTCCTCCTTCCCACTCCCCAGCGCCCCATCCCCCTCTCCAACCCACTGGAGCAAACTCACCAGCACAGGAAGGCATGAACATCAATAAAACAAAAAAAAACCCAACCCACTTCCTTGGCCCCCCTTGCTTACCGGCCCCCCCTTCGTTACCGTGCCGGCTCCAGTGTCCTCCGCGAGCTGCACAAAACGTACAAATCCGCCCAAAAAGGAAAAAACAGAAAAAAGAGGGAAAAAAAAAACCCAAACCAATGTCCATGAACAAAGGAAAGAGTCTCAAATGTTCCGCTTGGCACCTTTGACCCAGCAAACCGTTGACCAGCAGTCCAGGCCCATTCGGCGTACCTTCCTACGGTAGTCCTCGGGCCCTAATTCGCGTCCATGGGGCCTCTTTTCGGGACCAGCCCCTGATCCCTCGCAAAGTCCATCGCTTCTTCAGGCTCGGAGAAGTAGTGGCGCTGACCCTGGTGAGTGACCCATAAACGAGCCGGGAACAGCAGACCAAACTTCACGTGCTTCTTGAACAACACCTCCTTGACATTCTTAAAGGCTGCTCGCCGCCGAACCACCTCCTGGCTTAGGTCCTGGTAAATGCGGAGGACACTGTTGTTCCACGCGCTGCTCCTGGCGCTCTTTGCCCACCGCAGCACCCGCTCCCTGTCCACGAACCTTTGGAACCTAATCACCATCGGGCTGGGGAGTCCGCCCGGCCGCCCCTGCCTCGCCTGCACTCTGTGTGCCCCCTCCAGCTCCGGCGGTCGCGGAAAGGCTTCGGCCCCCATCAGCTGCATCAATAAGTCTGCTACAAACGCTGCGGCATCAGCTCCCTCAGCCCCCTCCGGGAGGTCGACCATCCTCAGGTTGTTCCTGCGGGCCCTATTCTTCAGCTCCTCCACTCTGTCTAGCAGTCTTCTCTGCCGCTCCTTCAGCCCATCAACTTCTAGCGCTACAACCGTCTGCGCATCCGCCTGCTCCTCCACCACCTCCTTAACTTTAACATCTTGCGCATCCAGCCTCTGGTTCAGCTGATCCACTGCTCTCTGGATTGTGTCCAAGCTGTCCCGCTTCAGCGCTTCAAAACTGGACTTCATTACCTGGAGCATGTTATCCAGCGCCTGCTGGATTGCTGAGTCCAGGGTCCGTGTGTCCGCCATCTTAGGTTCCAGGTAAGTTTCTTCAGGTCCTTGTCTCTGTCCCTTTTTCTCTCTTTTCTTCTGCCTCCTGGACTCCCGCTGTTCTATGTGCCACAGCCCGCTCCTTAGCACTTTCGCTGCCGCCTTCCTTCAGGTCCGTGGTCCCGCTATCACGGGGAATCAGCCCCTAAACGCCCGCCGGAGTGAGAGCCCGCCGAATGTGCGGCTCACTCGGACATCGCCGCCACCGGAAGTCAACAAAGGAGTTTCTTGACTTAATTCTGCTCCCCGTTGTCCCAATTCAACCAGGATCTTCCAGGAACATAACACAAATCTGGATCAAATAATGATGGGTTGTACATCCGGATTTTAACCTGGCTACATCCCTTCTTATCTCATTAAATTCACCCGCTCCCGGATTAGAAGTTCTGTATTAGATCGTTCCTTGCACTTCTCCATTACTAATCCAAATTCTTATGATACAATGATAACTCTTGCCCAAACAGACTCTTCGTTTATTTGTCCCACCTTGTTTCCCAGCACCAGATACAGTAATGCCTCCTTTCTAGTGGGGCCAAGTAGGGCCCAGCCACTCCTGTCGGACCCCCACCACCAATCCCCGCGGGCCTCCCCCACCCACTCACTAGTGAGCCTATCAGCTTAGGCTATCAAATTTTCCAATGTATCACTTTCAAAGATATTGTAGTTGTCAATTTGAAAAGACAATAGGTAACTGACAGTTCTAAATAAAGAGTTGGCTTTTAAGATAATTTGCTTTTAATATTATATTTGGTTTTCTTTTATGTCATGCAATTGGAATAATTCCAGTGTGTATTTTTACACCTGGTATAGATTATGTCAAGTGGCTTGTATCAGCGTGGGAAAGAGAACGAAGGCATTTATGGATTCCTTGCTGCGGATATCAGAAAGGAGATTCGCAGAGCTTCAAAAATGGTATGTCAAATTTACTCTTATGATCTTCAGATTTTTTAGTCTTGCATTTCATAGCATTTTCTAAGTATTGGAGTGTTTGTTCTTTCATTTTGAGGCCTGCGCTCAAATGCTTTTTGATTAACTTCTTTTTTTTTAACAAACAATTTTAATGAGGTATTTTTTGTTTTTATTCTGTTGCTGTTTGTAATGCCAATGTACAAAGAACAACATAGTGCAATCACCGATTCCCATCCCGCCAAGACCAGCCTAATTCTCTGCAAAGAAGTTGATGAATGGTTACCACCTCCGGGCGAACCCTAACAGTGACCCTCTCAAGGCGAAATTAATATTCTCTAGGCCGAGAAAGCTCGCCATGTCAGTTAGCCAGGTCTCTGACTTGGGGGGCTTTGAGTCCCTCCAAACTAGCAGTATCCGTCTCCGGGCTACCAGGGAAGCAAAGGCCAGAACATCTGCCTCTTTCTCCTCCTAGATTCCCCGGTCTTCCAACACCCCGAAAATCGCCACCACTGGACTGCTTGTTACCCTCGTTTTCGATACTCTGGACATGACGTCCGCAAACCCTGCCAATATCTCCTAAGTTTTGGACACGCCCAGAACATGTGGACATGGTTTGCTGGTCCTCCTGCACATTTTTCACACGTGTCCTCTACCCCAAAGAATCTACTCATCCGGGCCACTGTCATGTGGGCCTGGTGGACCACCTTGAATTGGATCAGGCTGAGGCTGGCACATGTTGCAGTCACGTTGACTCTGCTCCGCCCATAAGCCATCCTCCATCCCACCACCAAGCTCCTCCTCTCACTTACACTTCAGCTCCTCGGTCTGCGTCTCCTCCGCCCCCATGAGTTCTTTGTAGATGTCCGAGATGCTCCCCTCTCCCACCCATCCCCTAGACACTACCCTATCCTGGATCCTCCTTAGTGGCACGGGTGGGAAGGATGATACCTACCTACGCAGAAAGTCCCGCACCTGAACATATCTAAATTCGTTCCCCCTTGCCAACCCAAACTTCTCCTCCAGCGCCCTCAAGCTAGGGATGCTCTCCTCTAAAAGCAGGTCCCCCGTCCTCTCAATTCCCACCCTTCGCCATACTCTGAAACCCACCATCCAAGCTCCCCAGGGCAAACCGTTGATTGTCACATATTGGGGACCGGATCGATGCTCCCACTGCTCCAATGTACCTCCTCCACTGACCCCAGATCCTCAAGGCCGCCACCACTACGGGGCTGGTGGAGTACCTCGCCGGTGGGAACGGCACAGGTGCCGTTATCAACACCCCCAGACTGGTGCCCCTACATGAAGCTGCCTCCATCCGCTCCCAAACCAACCCCGCCCCCACCACCCACTTCCTTATCATGGCCACCCAGTAATAATTACTGAAATTCGGTAGCACAAGCCCCCCCCCCCCCATCCCCCAATTCTGCTCGAGCATCACCTTCTTCACTCGCGGGGACGCCCACACAAAGCCCAGGATGATTTTATTAACCCTCTTAAAAAAGGACCGCTGGATGAAAATTGGGAGACACAAATACAAATAAAAATCTCGGTAGGAGATTTTGTCATTTTGACCGTCTGCACTCTCCCAGCTAACAACAGCGGAAGCGCATCCCATCTCCGAAACTCACCCCCATCTGTTCAAAAGGCTGGGACAAGTTCAACTTGTGTATCCAGCCCCAGTCATGTGCCACTTGTATCCCGAACTACCTGAAATTGTCCCTTACTAACCTAAACGGCAGCTCCCTCAGCCGACCCTCCTGACCCCTCGACTGGACTACAAACATCTCACTCTTTGCTATATTCAGTTTATACCCCGAAAACAGGCCAAATTCCCCCAAAATCGGCATAATTTCGCCCATCCCTGTCCCTGGATCAGATACGTATAAGAGCAGGTCGTCTGCGTACAGTGAGACCCTATGTTCCACCGCCCCCCCAAACCAGCCACTTCCAGCCCCTTGAAGCTCTGAAAGTAATTGCCAGCAGCTCAAGAGCTAACGCAAACAGTAGTGGGGAGAGGGGGCACCCTGTCTTGTCCCCGGGTGCAGTCTCAAATAGCCCGAGGTCGTCCTATTCGTCCTTACACCAGCCTCCGGGGCCTGGGACAACAGCCTGACACAGTTGATAAAGCCCCTACCGAACCCAAATCGTCCCAGCACCTTCCATAGATAGTCCCACTCCACCCAGTCGAACGCCTTCTCCGCATCCATTGCTACAACTACCTCAACCTCCCTACTCTCCAGGTGCATCATAATCACATTGAGCAGCCTTCTTGTATTGGCCGCCAACTGCCTGCCCTTGACAAACCCAGTTTGATCCTGCATAATCACATCCGGCACACAATATTCAATCTTGGAGGCCAAAACTTTGGCCAGCAATTTGGCATCTACATTAAGCTGGCATATCGGCCTTCATGACCCGCATAGCTCCGGGTTCTTGTCCCGCTTCAATATCAACGAAATAGTGGCCTGTGACATCGTCGGGAGCAGCACCCCTCTGTCCTTGGCCTCATTGAAAACCTTGACCAGCAGCGGCCCCAAAATCCCCGAGAACTTTTTATAGAAGTGCACTGGGTACCTGTCCGGCCCCGGGGCGTTACCTGACTGCATTGCCTTCAAGCCCTCAACTATTTCTTCGGCCCTAACCGGGGCCCCCGGCCCATCTGCCAGCTCCCTACCTACCCTGTTGAAGGTCAGTCCGTCCAAAAAGCGTTTCATCCCCTCCGGCCCCATGGGGATTTCAGAGCAATAGTAAAAGTCTACTGTAAAAGTCTCTGAACGCCCTGTTTAGCCCTGCCGACTCCCCTGCCAAGTTCCCATCCCCATCAACCACCCTCTCTATTTCCCTGGCCGCCTACCTCTTCCTAAGCTGCTGTGCAAGCATTCTACTGGCCTTCTCCCCATGTTCGTAAAACGCCCCCCTCGCCATACCTGTGGACAACACTCCAAACTCAACCTGCAGCTTCCGACGCTCCCTCAAGAGCTCCGCCCCCGGGGTCACCGTATAACCTCCTGTCTATCTGTAAGATATCCTTAACCAGTCGGTCCGTTTCTGTCCTGTCCCTATGTGCCCGGATCGAAATCAGCTCGTCTCTCATGACTGCCTTCAGCGCCTCCCAGACCACCGCTGCTGAGACTTCCCCCGTGTCATTAACCTGCAGGTAATTCTCTGTGCGCTTCCTCAGCCTCTTGCGCACAGCCTCTGTGTGCACTTCCTCAGCCTCTCGCGCACAGCCTCGTTCACCAACAACCCGATATCCAACCTCCATTGCAGGCGCTGGAAACTCTCCTCACTAACCTGAAGTTCCACCCAGTGTGGGGCTTGATCCGAAATAGTGATGGCCGAATACCCCGTGTCCACCCCCCCCCCCCCCCCCCCCAACCACCCCCCCCAGTAAATCCCTGCTCAAAATGAAAAAGTCTATCCGGGAATAAACCTTGTGAACATGCGAATAAAAAGAAAACTCCTTCCTCGTCGGTTGCCTAAACCTCCATGGGTCGACCGCTGCCCTTCCCCCATCTGCTCCATTCCTTTGCCATTGCTGGCATCCTCGTCATTTTCAAATACGACCGGTCCAGGCCGAGGTCGATGACTGTATTAAAATCCCCTCTCACAACCAGCTTGTTTCAAAAAGAACAAAAATTTAAGGCTGCTTGGTACAGACTTTTCATTTAGAATAGAAACGTTAATCAAGATCCCCCCCCCCCCCCCCCAGCAACAATACTTTGTAACCTAACCCCTGCCATAGATTGATCAGATGCACATCCTCCACTGTACTTCCGAGGACAAGCTCACCCAGCTAGCCTGGTGGCCCTCTCCTCCGGCGCCAAGAAGTCTCCCACCTATTGTTCCCTCACTTCCCCCCCCCCCCATCAAAACCACTTCCCTCATCAAACCGACCCCAAACAATCGCCCAATTAACGTAAGAGACAACCCAAAAAGAAAAACACAGAAACCCCTCCCAATAGAGCAAATCAAAGTAATACAAAGTAAAAAGCCCCCCCTACCAAAACACCGAAAACCCGCAGAAACTGAATAACTTTTACTTCCCCCATCTTCAACCAAACTCAAATACAGAAGATAAACGACAATCGAAACATGTAAACATCACTCAAAAAGTTATAACTTAAAACAAAAGGTTCTCAGTTCAGCACCAGCCCTTTCCTCTTGGCAAAATCCATCGCGTCTTTGGGAGACTCAAAATATTGGTCCTCGTGCGTAACCCAAAGACGTGCCGGGTACAACAGCCCAAATTTTACCACCTTGAACAGGATCGCCTTAACTTGATTAAAGCCTGCCGTCCTTCTGGCCACCTCCACGCTCCGATTCTGGTAAATATGCCAAATGCTGTTGTCCCTTTGCAGCTCCGCGCACGATTAGCCCACTGAAGAACACACTCCTCGTTCAAAAACCTGTGGAACCAGACCACCATCGCCCTTGGAGGGAGGGGCTTCCTCGCCAGCGCTTTGTCCGCCCTGTCCACCTTCAACAGTCGGGGAAAAGCCCCCTTTCCCCAGAAGCTTCTGAAACATACTCGCCACAACCGCGCCAGCATCAGCCCCCTCTGGGAGACCGACAATTGTTAAGTTGTGCCGGCGAGCTCTATTCTCCAGGTCTTCTATCTTCTCTGGCAGCCTTTTTTGCTGATCCGTCAGCATCTCCACCTCCAGTTCAACCACCGTTTGGTGCTCATCCTGTTCCGCCAGCGCTTTCTCCAGCTTCTGAATCGTCAGATCCTGGGCATCCAGCCTGCGCTCTAGCCAATCGATCGATTCCTTTATCGGATCAAGACAGTCCCGTTTCTGCCTCGCAAAGCCCTCTTGAATGACCTGCATCAATTCCTCCGTTGATGGTTGGGCCGTCACAGCAGGGGTCCGAACATCAGCCATATTGTCTTCTGCCGATCCTCCACCCAGCCCTTGCTTGCCGTCTTATTTTTCCCTTTTTGATCCCTTGGGGTTCTTCGTTCCATACACCAATGTGTGGATCCAGTGCCAGATTGACTTCGCCTTCAAAGCTAGCGCTCAAAACCGCAAAAAAGTCCGGGGAAGAGGTCCAAAAGTACTGCCAGAGCGGAAGCCACCAAATGTTCGACTTACTCCCTCATAGCCGCCACCGGAAGTCATCTTGATGAACTTTTCTATTCTAAATGAAAAGTCTGCACCAAGCAGCCTTAAGTCTATTATGTAAATTAGGACTGTTGTCCTTCCACTCAGAACTGTTAAGTATTGATTAAATGGGTAAAAACATCTAGAGATTATTTTTGTTGAAAGTACATTTCTATTTAGTCAAAAGAGACGTTTTGTTGGATGTTATCACCAATAAGGCACTTCCCACAGCAGTGATGTTAATGATTGGTAGCTTCCCAATTCAGAGTCACTCCATAATAAACAGAGACCAAGATCTATAAAATTCCTAAATGTTGGTTTTGAGCAATCATGGTAAGAACATCGAGCGTAAGAACTAGGAGCAGGAGTAGGCCATCTGGCCCC
Source organism: Scyliorhinus canicula (assembly GCF_902713615.1). Classification (NCBI taxonomy): domain Eukaryota; kingdom Metazoa; phylum Chordata; class Chondrichthyes; order Carcharhiniformes; family Scyliorhinidae; genus Scyliorhinus; species Scyliorhinus canicula. The sequence continues at coordinate 83,355,544 of NC_052147.1, read as the reverse complement.
TCGAGCCTCCTCCGCCATTCAATGAGATCATGGCTGATCTTTTGTGGACTCCGCTCCAATTTCCAGCCCAAACACCAGAACCCTTAATCCCTTTATTATTCAAAAAACTATCTATCTTTATCTTAAAAATATTTAGCGAAATGAGCCTCTACTGCTTTACTGGGCAAGGAATTCAATAGATTCACAACCCTTTGGGTGAAGAAGTTCCTCCTAAACTCAGTTCTAAATCTACTTCCCCTTATTTTGAGGCTCTGCCCCCTCGTTCTGCTTTCACCCGCCAGTGGAAACAACCTGCCCGCATCTATCCTATCTATTCCCTTCATAATTTTATTTGTTTCTGTAAGATCCCCCCTCATCCTTCTAAATTCCAACGAGTGCAATCCCAGTCTACTCAACCTCTCCTCGTAATCCAGCCCCTTCAAATCTGGGATTAACCTAGTGAATCTCCTCTGCACACCCTCCAGCGCCAGTACGTCCTTTCTCAAGTAAGGAGACCAAAACTGAACACAATACTCTAGGTGTGGCCTCACTAACACCTTATACAATTGCAGCATAACCTCCCTAGTCTTAAACTCCATCCCTCTAGCAATGAAGGACAAAATTCCATTTGCCTACTTAAACACCTGTTGCGCCTGTAAACCAACTTTTTGTGACTCATGCACTAGCACACCCAGGTCTCTCTGCACAGCAGCATGCTTTAATATTTTATCATTTAAATAATAATCCTGTTTGCTGTTATTCCTACCAAAATGGATAACCTCACATTTATCAACATTGTATTTAATTTGCCAGACCCTAGCTCATTCACTTAACCTATCCAAATCCCTCTGCAGACTTCCGGTATCCTCTGCACTTTTTGCATTACCACTCATCTTAGTGTTGTCTGCAAACTTGGACACATTGCACTTGGTCCCCAACTCCAAATCATCTATTTAAATTGTGAACAATTGTGGGCCCAACACTGATCCCTGTGGTACACCACTAGCTACTGATTGCCAACCAGAGAAACACCCATTAATCCCCACTCTTTGCTTTCTATTAATTAACCAATCCTCTGTCCCTGCTACTACTTTACCCTTAATGCCATGCATCCTTATCTTATGCAGCAACCTTTTGTGTGGCACCTTGTCAAAGGCTTTCTGGAAATCCAGATATACCACATCCATTGGCTCCCCGTTATCTACCGCATTGGTAATGTCCTCAAAAAATTCCACTAAATTAGTTAGGCACGACCTGCCCTTTATGAACCCATGCTGCGTCTGCCCAGTGGGACAATTTCTATCCAGATGCCTCGCTATTTCTTACTTGATGATAGATTCCAGCATCTTCCCTACTACCGAAGTTAAGCTCACTGGCCTATAATTACCCGCTCTCTGCCTACCTCCTTTTTTTAAACAGTGGTGTCACGTTTGCTAATTTCCAATACGCCGGGACCACCCCAGAGTTTAGTGAATTTTGGGTAAATTATCACTAGTGCATTTGCAATTTCCCTCGCCATCTCTTTTAGCACTCTGGAATGCATTCCATCAAGGCCAGGAGACTTGTCTACCTTTAGCCCCATTAGCTTGCCCATCACTCCCTCCTTAGTGATAACAATCCTCTCAAGGTTCTCACCTGTCATAGCCTCATTTCTATCAGTCACTGGCATGTTATTTGTGTCTTCCACTGTGAAGACCGACCCAAAAAACCTGTTCAGTTCCTCAGCCATTTCCTCATCTCCCATTGTTAAAACTCCCTTCTCATCCTCTAAAGGACTAATATTTACCTTAGCCACTCTTTTTTGTTTTATATATCTGTAGAAACTTTTACCATTCTGAGCATGTTTACTCTCAGAATCTATCTTAGTCTTCTTTATAGCTTTTTTAGTAGCTTTCTGTTGCCCCTTAAAGATTTCCCAGTCCTCTAGTTTCCCACTAATCTTTGCCACTTTGTATGCTTTTTCCTTCAATTTGATATTCTCCCTTATTTCCGAAGATATCCACGGTCGATTTTCCCTCTTTCTACTGTCCTTCCTTTTTGTTGGTATAAACCTTTGCTGAGCACTGTGAAAAATCGCTTGGAAGGTTCTCCACTGTTCCTAACTGTTCCACCATAAAGTCTTTGCTCCCAGTCTACCTTAGCTAGTTCTTCTCTCATCCCATTGTAATTTCCTTTGTTAAGCTCAAAACACTACTGTTTGATTTTACCTTCTCACCCTCCATCTGTATTTTTAATTCCACCATATTGTGATCGCTCCTTCCGAGAGGATGCCTAACTATGAGATCATGAATCAATCCTGTTTCATTACACAGGACCAGATCTAGGACCGCTTGTTCCCTCGTAGGTTCCATTACATTCTGTTCTAGGAAACTATCGCGGATACATTCTATAAACTCCTCCTCAAGGCTGCCTTGACCGACCTGGTTAAACCAATCGACATGTAGATTAAAAAACCCCATGATAACTGCTATACCATTTCTACATGCATCTGTTATTTCCTTGTTTATTGCCTGCCCCACCATAATGTTACTATTTGGTGGCCTATAGACTACTCCTTACTATTCCTGATTTCCACCCAAATGGATTCAACCTTATCGTCCATACCACCGATGGCATCCCTTACTATTGCCCGGATGTCATCCTTAAATAACAGAGCTACACCACCTCCCTTACCATCCACTCTGTCCTTCCGAATAGTTTGATACCCTCGGATATTTAACTCCCAGTCGTGTCCATCCTTTAACCATATTTTAGTAATGGCCACTAAATCATAATCATTCACGATGATTTGCGCCAGCAACCTTATTCCGAATACTATGAGCATTCAGGTAAAGTACACTTATGTTGGCTTTTTTACCTCTGTTTCGAATCTTAACACCTCGATCAGTAACCTCTCCTAAGTTATATTTCCTCTTAACTTTTCTCCTCCTTTTCCTTGTCGTTGAACCCATATCTTCATGTAACAACCTGCCACGTCACTTACCGTTAATGTTTTCACTTCCCGTTTTATTCCTTTTAGTATTACTGGGCCTATTCACTGAGCTCCCCTCAGTCACTGTACCTTGTACTGTCGCCCTTTTTGATTTTTGACTATGGCTTCTCTGCCTTGCACTTTCCCCCTTACTTCCTTTTGCTTCTGTCTGTTTTACTACCTTCCAACTTCCTGCATCAGTTCCCATCCCTCTGCCACCTTAGTTTAAACCCTCCCCAACAGCTCTAGCAAACACGGGGAGTGTTCGTAATAGTAAACTCGGACATCGGTTCCAGTCCTGCCCAGGTGCAGACCGTCCGGTTTGTACTGGTCCCACCTCTCCCAGAACCGGTTCTAATGCCTCGGGAATTTGAATCCCTCCCTCTTGCACCATCTCTCGAGCCACGCATTCATCCTATCTATCCTGACATTCCTACTCTGACTAGCTCGTGGCACTGGTAGCAATCCTGAGATTACTACCTTTTGAGGTCCTACTTTTTAGTTTAACTCCTAACTCCCTGAATTGAGCTTGTAGGACCTCGTCCCATTTTTTACCTATAACGTTGGTGCCTATGTGCACCACAACAGCTGGCTATTCACCCTCCCCACTAATGCCACTAATTGTTGGGAAAATTCCTGAGGATAATATTTTGTTGTATAAAATAGAATTACTTTGAACAAAAAAGATGCCTGAGATTTTGCATCCCCATTAAGACTAGCTGGATAGTAATTTGAGGATGCATTTCCCACTGCCACTGATTAAATAACCCACCCAATTTTCATTCATTGAAAAAGGCAGTGAATATGTAAGGCAGTTTTCACAGTTTATCTTTTTGTGATAATTTTCATTCCTCTTCTACAGATACAGTAGTAGCTTGTCTCTGAGCCCATTACTTCTATGTTCCAAAGATTTAATTTGTCCCTCTTCTATTATGACCTGTCCCTCTTCAATTATGACCTGTCCCTTCCTGTCATTGCCATGTTTCATTTCCCTCTCTCGGGTAATTTATCACCTCGATCCCTATCTCAACCTCTCATTACTCCCCTTTTCTTACTCGCTTGCCATGATCACAAGCTTGAACCGCTCTTGGATATTTACATAGCTACTCTCTCTGCCCCTGTTGTCTCCTCTCGTCATTGCTTGTCGACGTTCCCACCCAGCACAACTACTGGGTGCTAATCTTGAAAATCTCCTTCTCATCCTGCAAACTCCACTTGGTCTCGCTCATGAGAAAAGCAATCCCTACCCCATCTCCTACATAGCTTCCAGAATTCCATTCTATTTGCAATCAAAGCCCTTGCCATCCACAATGCGAAGATTGACATCATAGCTTTAATTTAATAGGTGGCAATATGCTTTCTCTCACCAAAGTCTCCCTTGAATGACCATAATTTCCAATACTGTGCTGCCTAAACTGCTGTGATTAGTTACAGCCCTTGCTGACATATCACAACTCCTTTTACCTTTACGATCCTCCTTAAAATCCAGCTCTTTGATCAAGCTTTTCATTGCATGTTCTAATATACAAATTCATAATTGGGATCAGGAGTAAGCCACGGATCCCGTTGCTTCACCATTCAATAAGATCATGACTAATCTGATTGTAAATGCAGCTCCACATTCCCAGCCACCCCCATAACCGTTGGCCCCTTTGCTTATCAAGAATCCATTTCGGTCTACCTTAAAATATTCAAAGATCCTGCTTCCACCGCCTTTTGAGGGAGCGAGTTCCAAAGAAGTCACTAATCTTTGAGGGAAAATAAATTCTCCTCACCGCTTTCCTAAATGGGTGACCCCATATTTTTAAACAGTTTATGTTACAGATTCCAGCATTCACAGTACCTAGCTTATTTCCTCATAAGACAACCCTCCCATTCCAATTATTAGTCGAATGAAGTTTATTTGAACTGCTTTCATCCTTGCTTAAATAAGGGGATCAGAACTGCACACTGTTCGAGATGTGTTCTCACCAATGCCCTGCAGCATAATCTCTCTGCTTTTGTATTCAATTCCCCTTGCAATAAACCATATTAGCTTTTGTTGCTTGCTATACCCGCATAATAACCTTTTACAATGCATGCACTAGGACACCCAGATCCCTCTGTGTCACAGAGCTCTGCAATCTATCTCCATTTGGATTATATGCTTCGTTTTTATTCTTCCTGCCAAAATGGATAATTTGACATTTGTCCATACTAAATTTTATTTGCTAGATCTTCGCCCATTCCCAAAAGCTATTTTTTTATCCCTTTGTCGCCTTCTTATATCTTCATCGCAACTTTGTATCAACAGAAAATGTATCAACCATAATAATAACTTCTAACATTACCTGACAACAGGTGGTCAGTTGTCATTTCCTGCTTCTGCCTCCCTCATTCCCCTTTTGAAGAAAGGAGTTAGATTTGCTATTTTCCAGTCTCTTGGAACTTTCCCTGAATCTTAGGAATTTAGGAAACTTAAAGCCAACCCAATAACTATCTCACTAGCCATTTCTTTTAATAATCTAGGATGAAGTCAATCAGGACCCAGAGGCTTGTCAGCTCATAACACCAATTTAATCAGGACCACAGGTTTTTTTGAGCCCTCCTGTTTTACTTCCTGATTTACAGCTATTTCTGGGATGCAATTTGTATCCTTTGTAATGAAGACCAAATGTTACACACCTGCTCACTTAATCTGCTATCCCCTTCTTTTCTGTTATTAATTCATAGTTTCATATAATTTACAGTGCAGAAGGAGGCCATTCGGCCCCATCAAGTCTGCACTGACCCTTGGAAAGAGCACCCCACTTAAGGCCACGCCTCCACCCCATCCCAGTAACCCCACCTATACTTTTTGGACACTCAGGGCAATAGCCAATCCACCTAACCTGCACATCTTTGGACTGTGGGGGGAAACCGGAGCACCCGGAAGAAATCCACGCAGACACTGGGCGAACGTGCAGACTCCGCACAGACAGTGACCCAAGCCGGGAATCGAACCTGGGACCCTGGAGCTGTGAAGCAACTGTACTACCGTGCTGCCCTTAAGTGCTCCCCAGACTCATTTTCTGAAGGACTAATTCTCAAACATAGAAAATAGAAGCAGGAGGAGGCCATTCGGACCTTCAAGCCTGCTCCACCATTCATTATGATTATGGCTGATTATCCAAGTTCAATACCCTGATCTCTTTAGCCCCAAGAGCTATATCTAATTCCTTCCTGAAATCACACCATGTTTTAGCCTCAACTACTTTCTGTGGTAGCGAATTCCACAGATTCACCACTCTCTGGGTGAAGAAATTTCTCCTCACCTCAGGCCTAAAAGGTTTAAATAAATAAATAATCTTTATTAATGTCATACATTAACACTGCAATTTACTGTAAAAATCCCCTAGTCGCCACACTCAGCAACTGTTAGGGTTAACTGTTTACCCCGGGATCAAACTATGATCCCTTAGTTCTGGACTACAGGCCTACTGTACCTGCGTGCTTACTATTAGTGACTGATGCACTAATACACCAAGGCCTCGCTGAGGATTCACCTCTCAAATTATACCTATTCAAATAATCGTTCTTCTATTTTTGCTACCAAAGCAGATAACCTTGCATTTATCCACATTATACTGCATCTGCCATGCATGTGCCCACTCACTCAGCCAGTCCAAATCAGTTGAAGCATCTCTGCATCCTCTTCACAACTCTCCCTCCCACCTAACTTTGTATCATCTGCAAATTTGGAGATAATGCATTTAGTTCCCTCGTCCAAATCATTAATATATAATGTGAACAGTTGGGGTCCTAGCACGGATCTCTGCGATACCCCAGTCATCACTGCCTACCAATCAGCAAATGACCCATTTATTCCAATGTTTTGTTTCCTGTCTGCTAACCAGCTTTCTATCCATCTCAAGTTTAACTTTACATGCTAATCTGCTGTGTGAGACCTTGTTGAAAGCATTCTGAAAGTCTAAATAATCCACATCCACCTGTTCTCCCTATAAGGATATAGTCTAAGTATACAAAAGGGTTAACGAGAGATTGCATGCATCATCAACACTAGATGGCATCACAGTGATCTTATAAAAGGCTGTGTCTCTCGGCATGCTGGGGGAACTGATGGAGAATTAGATGTAGAAGGTTCATGTGGTTGAGTTAGTGTAGTTTATATGTTGGAGAGATTATTAATTACTGTATCACAGATTCAGTAGTATTATTTTGTTACCTGTTATTCAGTGTGTGCGAACCAAATCAAGTTAAGTAGTGTAAAATAAATTCGTTTTGATTTAAACATAGTTTTTTGTTCTTTGTCAACACTACATCTTTCGCTGTCTTGGAGAACAAAACAAAGAACATAACACTCCCTGGTCAACTCTACTAGTTACATCTTCAAAGAATTCTAGTAGATTTGTCAAATATGATTTTCCTTTTGTAAATCCTAGCTGACTTTGTCTGATTACACCACTGCTTTCAAATGCAGTGCTATGAAATCCTTGATAATGGACTCCAGCAGTTTCCCGACTACTGACGTTATGCTCAATGGTCTGTAGTTCCCTGGTCTCTCTCTGTTGTATTTTATATTTTCCCCGCGTCTTGACTGTGATAGAGAAATACAAACATGATTCATTAGGTAAGCAAAACTGAACTTTATTTCCGAATTTTTAGAACTGACTGCTAGCAGTATGGCTGAGATTTGAAGTCGGAAAGCAGTCAATTACAAACTGCTGAGTCCGTCCCAAGTCTGCGATCTCACAGAAGAATAAGATGATTTTAATACATTATAGGATCAAGATAACATGAATACAACTTGGTCAGGAATTTGATCGAAAGTAAAACATAAGTAATAATCGTTACAATGGCGTCACCTTGCTGACCTTTAGGGGAATGGAGTTTCATATCATTATCTTGTCTTTGTTTTAAGAAAGGGAAGAAGTTGTTTAGGAACAGGAAGAAATAGTTGTTCAGCTTGTTATTTATTGAGACTACTTTGGTCTCATGATGAACGAACTTTATCTGAGTGTTAGAGTCAGCCAGTTCTTGGTTGACCTCGGCTGTTTGTATCTATGCCTTAGGTTTAAATTCAATTGTACTAAGAAGACTTGACTACTTTTCCCATCATGCCATTATTTTCTTCACACAATACCACATCTCTACCTTCCTTTTTGAATAGCGGGGTTATATTAGCTATCCTCCAATCTGTAGGAACCATTCCAGAGTCCCAATAATTATTCCAGAGTCCAAAGAATTTTGGAAAATGACCTCCAATGGATCGATGATTTCTCTGGCCACTTCTTTAAGTACTTAGGATAATGATTATCAGGCCCTGCAGATTTGTCCACCTTCAATCTAATTAATTTCACCAAAAATATTTGTTCCTGGCGCTAATTTCCTTCAGCTCCTCACCAAAATTTGTGTTTCTCTGAACTTCCGGTAGGTTATTCACGTCTTGACTTGTGAAGACAGAAACAAAGTACTAATTTAGTTCCTCGGCCATTTCTTTGTTCCCTGTTATGAATTCCCCCGTTTCTGACTTATATGGGGCCTACGTTCGTTTTTAATAAATCTTTTTCTCTTTGCATAGCTGTAGAAAATTTTGAGTGAGTTTTTAATGTTTCATGCTATTCAAAGACCCCACTTCCACCGCCTTGAGGGAGAGAGTTGTTTCTTACTTTCAAATTGTTTTTTCCCCTTAATCTATCCCTTGGTGTGCCTTTGCCGAATTTTTAACTATTCCCAATCCTTAGCTCAATTGCTTTTTTAAGCTAATTTGTATGCCTCTTTGAATCTAATACTATCTCCAATTTCACTTGTGATGCATGGCTTGGCCACAGTTTCCTTTCTATTATTGCACCAAATAGGAATAAACAACTTTTGGAGTTCACCTATTCATTCCTTGAATGCTTGCCATTGCCCCATTTTAACTCTTTTTTAAAATATCCATAGAAACTCTTAATACCTGCTTTCTACCTCTTAATACCTGAATATGTATCTATTCTGAAATATTCCTTTTAAATGTGTGCAACTTAACCTCTCTTGACCTATCAGCGACCCAATTTGTCTAATTGCTTTCGCTCACTCAGCTTACATGCCCTCTAATTTGTCGTCTTTAAATTTAACACCAGCTGTGGAAAAATTGTGTTGTCCCTCAGAAGAATGTAAAATGTAATCATAATATGATTGCTACCTAGGGGCACCTTTACTTTCAGGTCATTAATAATCTCCAGGCTTTGGGGAGTCGGGAGGTCAGTTTCTCACTGCAGGATTCCGAGCTCATCACCACTGTCTCAAGGGTAATTAAGGATGGATAATGAATTCTGGCTGAGCCAGCAAAGCCCACAGCCCGTAAATTACTATTTTAAGAAAAGATCCCTAGCCTCTGACCTGCTCTTGTAATGCTTATATGACCAGTCTAGTTCAGTTTCTGGTCGATAATAACCCTCAGGGTTTTGTTAGTGGGGATTCAACGATGCTGAGGCCATTGAATGTCAAAGGGTGATTGTTAAATTATTTTAGTCAAAGATGGTTATTGCTTGGCACAAAATGATACTTGCCACTTGTCAGCCGAAACCTGGACATTGTTCAGGTGTTGCTGCATTTGGCCATGATCTGCTTTGGTATCTAAAGAGTCGCAAATGGTGCTGAACATTGTGCAATCATTAATGCGCATCCCCACATCTGACCTTCCGATTGAAGGAAGGTTATTGCTGAAGCAGCTAAAGATGGTTGGATCTCGGACATTATCCTGAGGAGCTTTTACAGTGATGTCCTGGAACTGAGGTGATTGACCTCCATCAACCACAACCACTCACCCTTGTGTCAGGTATGACCCCAAGCAAGAGAATTTTCTTCCTGATTTCCATTGACTCCAGTTCTGCTAAGGCTTAACACTCTGTTAAATGCTTGATGGAATTCAGCTCTTTTCTCCATGTTTGAATCGAGGCTGGAATGAGATCAGAAGCTGAGTGACCCTGGCGGAACCCAAACTGAGTGAGCAATTTATTGCTAAGCAAGTGCCATTTGATAGCACTAATGATGACCCCTTCTGAGACTTCACCATTGATCGAGAGTAGATCGATGGGGTGGTAATTAGCGATGTTGGATTTGTCTTGCTTTTTGTGTGCAGGACATATCTGGGCAATCTTCCATATTGCCAGGTAAATGCCAATGTTGTGGCCATATTGGAACAGCTTGATTAGGGTCATGGCAGGTGCTGGAGCACAAATCTTCAATATTGTTACTGGAATATTGTCAGGCCCCACAGTCTTTGCAGCAACCGGTGCCTCCAGCTGTTCCTTGATATCACATGGAGTGAATCAAATTGGCTAAAGACTGACATCTGTGATGCTGGTGACTGCCGGAGGAGGCTGAGATTGAGTATAATTCTGCCGAGTATGATGACCCACAGTGCGTTGTATATGCCTAATCTTGAGTTAATAGATCTGTTTGAAAACTTGTTCAAAGCTGCATTCTAGTTGTATCTCCAACTTTAGCTTCATGTCCAGTGTTGCCCTTTTTAATGAGTAAAATACTATCCCACCAGCGTCACCAATAATGTTGCCAATCGGCACCAGAGACGCCAATAATGTTGCCAAGTCTGGGGTATCTACTTTAGTCAGATATTAATCTGACTGTTATTAATGAGGATATTGCTTTCAGAGTCGCCAGGTATCAAATGATACCACCACAAGGTTCAACCGGATATCGATCAAACACCCAACAACCAGTCAGTTAGTTCAAGTTCAATAATAGTTTATTTACACACAAGATTAACTCACACATGCAACATAAAAACACTACAAGCTAAATTATACCTAACACTACAACAACCTGTACTTAACTTCAGGCACCCGGCTTTGGCAGAGGAACAAAGCCTTTGTTCGGATCTGGATTGGCTGGGTCTGGAGAAGTAACTTCGGTTCTGCTGGGCTCATTCGTTTGGTAGCGGTTGTTAATCTTGAACTTGCTTCTGGTTGTGGTGTTGCAGTTGGCTTCAGGTATAGGCCGGGCCGAAGAGTGCCGGCGTGCCAGGTCCAAAACAGATCCGAACACATGGCAGTGTCTCTCTTTATCCTTCGGGGGTTTTGCGCTCTTTTGGCGGTCCTTAGCTTTGGACCCAATAATTCGGCAGACTTCGATTACTGCCTTCGATTTGAGCCAATAAAGGGGCGGTGTCTTGATGGCTGGGCGTGACCTGAGCGGTCATTGACCTTGGCTGTTTGGGCTTCCTGGGTGAAGGGAGTGGCGCCGATGAGCCTGGATCTGTGTCTGATACCTGATTACATTCTTTTGTCCTGGGGAAATAGGCCATTAGAATGTAAATCGGCTGGGGTTTTGATAGTGTCTGGTTCTCTCGTGGCAAATATACACTTAAGCTCTGAGTTCGTCTGGATCCTGCATTGGCCATATTTCCCTTGATTCTTTGCAAGTGGCCATATTTCCCTTTGAGTGGCCATCCCAGATGGCTACACCAGTCTCATATGATTACACCTCTAGGAAAGGCATTGATATGTTTCAGTGTTAAACGAGGTACATGAATGCATTCATTGTTTGTTGGAAGATCACCTTCCAAAGTTGCAGAACCTACATTTCTCCAGTCTTTCTTTGTAATCCAATTTGTTGTAATTCATGGAGTTTTTCTGCATTCATGTTCAGCAGTTGAATCTCTCTGGCTTGATGACCAGAAGTGGATGCAATATCCAGTCTGACAGTAACACCATCCAATTTGAACATGATTTCTTCTGGTTCAATTTTTTTTTGGTTTTATACTGGTTAGTCATTTAAATATGGAAACGCCTACATCTCTTTCAGTTTCATGATTCCTTTTTACATGTACATGTGTCGCTTATTTTTCCATTCTCTGCACAGTATTTTAATCTATCTGTTTTCAATTTCATCCATTACTATTCTGCCCACATCCGGAATGTATTGGATAAATTATATAATTTCTGAGATGGCTTGTCTGGAGGAAACCACATTGGTATGGGGCCAGAGTCACATGTACGCCAAACCAGTTAAGGATATATTTCCCTCCCAGAAGGGACGCTGGTGGTTACCTTAAGCCAAAATGCTCCACTTCTCTGGTACGCTTTGATATCGTCTATCTCCTCCCACATGATCCTTTTTCACCACTGTTTAATGCTGTTCCTACTGCCCAAGTATATGACTAGCCAGAACACTGATCCTTGCACAGTTCAGCTGAAGACTGTTCCACATGGTACAGCTACCATTTTCCCCAGTACTGATGCCAGTGCCCCATGAATCAAAACTCATTTTTCTCACTAGTCTTTGAGCAGCATATTCATCTACCTCATCTTATTTACCCCCGACTATTTGCTCATGACTCGGGTGCTCCTCGGAGCAGAACCTCCTTACTGGCTCTGTCAATTTCGTTGATATCAACGTGATTGTGATTACAGGGTCATTCCTCTCTCACTGCAAATTCTCCTCAAGCAGATGTCCCGGAACTCTCCAGACAGGCAATGCAGCTGCCTGACTCATGTTCTCGATTACAGAGAACTGTGTCAGTGGAGTATCCAATTCATTTTTTCCAAATAGGGGACAATTTAGCATGGTCAATCCACCTATCCTGCATATCTTTTGCGTTGTGGGGGCGAAAACCACGCAACCACGTTTTTGCACTGGAGTGCTGAGCTTGTGGCATTTGAGTGCTACAGTGAGAGTTTGGTGACAGAGGGAGTATAAGGGTTCATTTTTATTTAAAGTCTAGCATTTCTTTTATTTAGTTAATTAACTTAAAAGTTGCTGTTTGGTCTATAAGAAGGTGAACTTTGAATCAGCTTTAAACAAGGTTCTACTTGGACTTACTTGCAGCTGGAGCTTGTTAATTAGTTAATTGCATTAGGCCAGTTTTCAGAAGCTAGAGTCACAGTATAAATAGGAGCTACTTACAGTGCAGACTTTGTTTGCACTGGAGTGCTGAGCTTGTGGCATTTGAGTGCTACAGTGAGAGTTTGGTGACTGAGGGAGTGCTGAGCTTGTGGCATTTGAGTGCTACAGTGAGAGTTTGGTGACTGAGGGAGTTAGGTGAGGAGGGAGTAAGGTGCTCCTTACATTTCATTTCCTATATTTATCAAAGAGCGTGAAGGGAGCCAGGAGTTTAGAGCACAGCTGACTGGAAGTAGAGTCGGAGGGCGGAGGTCCAGTTGGTCCAAGGGGCAGCTAATTCTGTAAAGTAAGAGGGGATGGAGGCTAGGGCAGTTGCATGCTCCTCCTGTAGGATGTGGGTGGTGAGGGATACCACTGGTGTCCCCGCTGACTATACCTGCGGGAAGTGCACCCACCTCCAGCTCCTCAGAGACCATGTTAAGGTACTGGCGCTGGAGCAACTTCGGATCATCCGGGAGGCAGAGGGGGTCATAGAGAAGAGTTACAGGGAGGTAGCCACACCAAAGGTACTGGACAAGAGTAGCTGGGTTACAGTCAGGGGAAAGAAAACTAACAGGCAGACAGTGCAGGGATCCCTCGTGGCCGTTCCCCTTCAAAACAAGTATACCGTTTTGGATGCTGTTGGGGGGGATGACCTACCGGGGGAAGGCCCCAGCGGCCAGGTCTCTGGCACTGAGTCTGGCTCTGGGGCTCAGAAGGGAAGGGGGGAGCATAGAAAAGCAATAGTAATAGGAGATTCAATGGTTAGGGGAATAGATAGGAGATTCTGTGGTCGTGAGCGAGACTCCCGAAAGGTATGTTGCCTCCCGGGTGCCAGGGCCAGGGATGTCTCTGATCGTGTCTTCAGGATCCTGAAGGGGGAGGGTGAGCAGCCAGAAGTCGTGGTGCACATTGGTACCAACGATGTAGGTAGGAAAAAGGGTGTGGAGGTAATAAACAAGTTTAGGGAGTTAGGCTGGAAGTTAAAGGCCAGGACAGACAGAGTTGTCATCTCTGGTTTGTTGCCGGTGCCACGTGATAGCGAGGCTAGGAATAGGGAGAGAGTGCAGTTGAACACGTGGCTGCAGGAATGGTGTAGGAGGGAGGGCTTCAGGTATTTGGATAATTGGAGCGCATTCTGGGGAAGGTGCGACCTGTACAAGCAGGACGGGTTGCATCTGAACCAGAGGGGCCCCAATATCCTGGGGGGGAGGTTTTCTAGTACTCTTCGGGAGGGTTTAAACTAATTTGGCAGGGGAATGGGAACCGGATCTGTAGTCCAGCAACTAAGGTAGACAATAGTCAGGACGCCAAAGCACGTAGTGATGCAGTGGGGAAGGTAACAATGACAAAGGAGAGTACTTGCAGGCAAGGAGATGGGTTGAAGTGTGTACACTTTAATGCAAGAAGCATCAGGAATAAGGTGGGTGAACTTAAGGCATGGATCTGTACTTGGGACTACGATGTGGTGGCCATCACGGAAACTTGGATAGAAGAGGGGCAGAAATGGTTGTTGGAGGTCCCTGGTTATAGATGTTTCAACAAGATTAGGGAGGATGGTAAAAGAGGTGGGGGGGGGTGGCATTGTTAATTAGAGATAGTATAACAGCTGCAGAAAGGCAGTTCGAGGGGGATCTGCCTACTGAGGTAATATGGGTTGAAGTTAGAAATAGGAAAGGAGCAGTCACCTTGTTGGGAGTTTTCTATAGGCCCCCCAATAGCAGCAGAGATGTGGAGGAACAGATTGGGAAACAGATTTTGGAAAGGTGCAGAAGTCACAGGGTAGTAGTCATGGGCGACTTCAACTTCCCAAACATTGAGTGGAAACTCTTTAGATCAAATAGTTTGGATGGGGTAGTGTTTGTGCAGTGTGTCCAGGAAGCTTTTCTAACACAGTATGTAGATTGTCCGACCAGAGGGGAGGCCATATTGGATTTAGTACTTGGTAATGAACCAGGGCAGGTGATAGATTTGTTAGTGGGGGAGCATTTTGGAGGTAGTGACCACAATTCTGTGACTTTCACTTTAGTAATGGAGAGGGATAGGTGCGAGCAACAGGGCAAGGTTTATAATTGGGGGAAGGGTAAATACAATGCTGTCAGACAAGAATTGAAGTGCAGAAGTTGGGAACATAGGCTGTCAGGGAAGGACACAAGTGAAATGTGGAACTTGTTCAAGGAACAGGTACTGCGTGTCTTTGATATGTATGTCCCTGTCAGGCAGGGAAGAGATGGTCGAGTGAGGGAACCATGGTTGACAAGAGAGGTTGAATGTCTTGTTAAGAGGAAGAAGGAGACTTATGAAAGGCTGAGGAAACAAGGTTCAGACAGGGCGCTGGAGGGATAAAAGATAGCCAGGAGGGAACTGAAGAAAGGGATTAGGAGAGCTAAGAGAGGGCATGAAAAATCTTTGGCGGGTAGGATCAAGGAAAACCCCAAGGCCTTTTACACATATGTGAGAAATATGAGAATGACTAGAGCGAGGGTAGGTCCGATTAAGGACAGTAGCGGGAGATTGTGTATTGAGTCTGAAGAGATAGGAGAGGTCTTGAACAAGTATTTTTCTTCAGTATTTACAAACGAGAGGGGCCATATTGTTGGAGAGGACAGGCGGAAGCAGACTGATAAGCTTGAGGAGATACTTGTCAGGAAGGAAGATGTGTTGCGCATTTTGAAAAACTTGAGGATAGACAAGTCCCCCGGGCCTGACGGGATATATCCAAGGATTCTATGGGAAGCAAGAAATGAAATTGCAGAGCCGTTGGCAATGATCTTTTCGTCCTCGCTGTCAACAGGGGTGGTACCAGAGGATTGGAGAGTGGCGAATGTCGTGCCCCTGTTCAAAAAAGGGAATAGGGATAACCCTGGGAATTACAGGCCAGTTAGTCTTACTTCGGTGGTAGGCAAAGTAATGGAAAGGGTACTGAGGGATAGGATTTCTGAGCATCTGAAAAGGCATTGCTTGATTAGGGATAGTCAGCACGGATTTGTGAGGGGTAGGTCTTGCCTTACAAGTCTTATTGACTTCATTGAGGAGGTGACCAAGCATGTGGATGAAGGTAAAGCAGTGGATGTAGTGTACATGGATTTTAGTAAGGCATTTGATAAGGTTCCCCATGGTAGGCTTATGCAGAAAGTAAGGAGGCATGGGATAGTGGGAAATTTGGCCAGTTGGATAACAAACTGGCTAACCGATAGAAGACAGAGAGTGGTGGTGGATGGTAAATATTCAGCCTGGAGCCCAGTTATCAGTGGCGTACCGCAGGGATCAGTTCTGGGTCCTCTGCTGTTTGTGATTTTCATTAACGACTTGGATGAGGGAGTTGAAGAGTGGGTCAGTAAATTTGCAGATGATACGAAGATTGGTGGAGTTGTGGATAGTGAGGAGGGCTGTTGTCGGCTTCAAAGTGACATAGATAGAATGCAGAGCTGGGCTGAGAAGTGGCAGATGGAGTTTAACCCTGACAAGTGTGAGGTTGTCCATTTTGGAAGGACAAATCTGAATGCGGAATACAGGGTTAATGGTAGGGTTCTTGGCAATGGGGAGGAGCAGAGAGATCTTGGGGTCTATGTTCATAGTTCTTTGAAAGTTGCCACTCAAGTGGATAGAGCTGTGAAGAAGGCCTATGGTGTGCTAGCGTTCATTAGCAGAGGGATTGAATTTAAGAGCCGTGAGGTGATGATGCAGCTGTACAAAACCTTGGTCAGGCCACATTTGGAGTACTGTGTGCAGTTCTGGTCACCTCATTTTAGGAAGGATGTGGAAGCTTTGGAAAAGGTGCAAAGGAGATTTACCAGGATGTTGCCTGGAATGGAGAGTAGGTCATACGAGGAAAGGTTGAGGGTGCTAGGCCTTTTCTCTTTAGAACGGAGAAGGATGAGGGGCGACTTGATAGAGGTTTATAAGATGACCAGGGGTATAGATAGAGTAGACAGTCAGAGACTTTTTCCCCGGGTGGAACACACCATTACAAGGGGACATAAATTTAAGATAAATGGTGGAAGATATAGAGGGGATGTCAGAGGTAGGTTCTTTACCCAGAGAGTAGTGGGGGCATGGAATGCACTGCCTGTGGTAGTAGTTGAGTCGGAAAAGTTAGGGACCTTCAAGCGGCTATTGGATAGGTACTTGGATTAGGGTAGAATAATGGAGTGTAGGTTAACTTCTTAAGGGCAGCACGGTAGCATTGTGGATAGCACAATTGCTTCACAGCTCCAGGGTCCCAAGTTCGATTTCGACTTGGGTCACTGTCTGTGTGGAGTCTGCACATCCTCCCCGTGACTGCGTGGGTTTCCTCCGGGTGCTCTGGTTTCCTCCCACAGTCCAATGATGTGCAGGTTGGGTGGATTGGCCATGAAAAAGTGTCCAAAATTCTATGATTAACCTAGGACAAAAGTTCGGCGCAACATCGTGGGCCGAAGGGCCTGTTCTGTGTTGTATTTCTCTATAATAAAAAAAACCACGGGGAGAATGTGCAAACTCCACACTGACAGTGACCCAGAGCTGGGATCGAACCTGGGACCTCGGCGCCGTGAGGCAACCGTGCTAACCACTTGGTCACTGTGCTGCCGCAACTATAATGTCCTTAACTGCTGCTACATTCCTATTAGCTACTCCACTTGATTGGGTTCCTGTGCCATGATACCAATCGACCTGCGAGGTGGCATTATAAAGAGAGATTGGTTTCTCATTGAGATGTCAGATGAGACAAGAATGAAATTAAACTGTGGATCAAGACAACTTTTGAGATAGTGTGTGTCATCTGCTGAAGGGAGAGGTTGAGTATGTGCATGTGATGGAGCATGTAGCTGAGTATGGATTTCGTGATGCAGCACAAAATGTGATTTGAGGAACGTATTCATAGAAACATAACGAATAGGAGCAGGAGGAGGCCATTCAGCTCTTCAAGCCTGATCCGCCATTCATTACGATCATGGCTGATCATCCATCTGATAATCAATCCCTTCTTACCCCCCCATATCCTTTTATCCTCTTCGTCTTAAGTGCTATATCTAACTGCTTGTTGAGAAAATACAATGTTTTAACCTTACTCTGTCCTGTGGTCATGAATTCCCCAGGCTGACCACTCTCAGTGAAGAAATTTAGCCTCATCTCTGTCCTAAATGGTGACCCTGTATCCTCCGACTGTGACCCCTAGTTCTGAACATACCCACCACCAGCAACATCCTTCCTGCATCTACCCTCTCTAGTCCTGTTAGAATTTTATAGGTTTTGGTGAGATCCCCCTCATTCTTCTGAACTCCAACAAATACAATCTTAACTGATTCAGTCTCTCCTCGTATGCCAGTCCTGCCATTCCAGGAATCAGTCTGGTAAACCTTCGCTGCCCTTCCTGTAGAGCAAGAACATCCTTCCTCCGATAAGGAGACTAAAACTGCACACATTATTCCAGGTCCTGCACACCAAGGCCCTGTATAATTGCAGCAAGACATCCCTGCTTCTGTGCTCCAATCCTCTCACTAGGAAGCCCAACATACCATTTGTCGCCTTTACCATTTGCCGTACCTCCATGCTTACCTTCAGTGACTGGTGTATGAGGACACCCAGGTCTCGTTTCACATTCCCTTTTCCTAATTTATGGCAATTCAGATAATAGTCTGCCTTCTGTTTTTTGCTACCCAAGTGGATAACCTTGAATTTCTCCAACAAGAAAGGAGCAGTCACTTTATTTGTGAGTTTTCTATAGACCCCCAAATAGCAGCAGAGAGATAGAGGAACAGATTGGGCGGCAGATCTTGGAAAAGTGCAGAAGTAACAGAATTGTTGTCATGGGTGACTTCAACTTCCCTAATATTGACTGGAATATCCTTAGTGCAAATGGTTTGGGTGGAGCAGATTTTATTAAGTGTGTACAGGAAGGATTCCTGACTCAATATGTAGATAGGCCGACTAGGGGGGAGGCCATATTGGACTTGGTGCTCGACAAGAATCTGACTCGGCTCTAGTGGGTGACAAGGTAGCCAGAAAGGAACTCAAAAATGGACTGAGGAGAGCTAGAAAGGGCATGAAAAAGCCCTGGCGGGGAAGGGTTAGGGAAAACCTCAAGACGTTCTACACTTGTGAGAAATAAGAGTATGATCAGAGTGAGAACAAAGAAAATTACAGCACAGGAACAGGCCCTTCGGCCCTCCCAGCCTGCGCCGACCCAGATCCTTTATCTAAACCTGTCTCCTATTTTCCAAGGTCTACTTCCCTCTGTTGCCGCCCGTTCATATACCTGTCTAGATGCCTCTTAAATGATGCTATCGTGCCCGCCTCTACCACCTCCGCTGGTAAAGCGTTCCAGGCACCCACCACCCTCTGTGTAAAAAAACTTTCCACGCATATCTCCCTTAAACTTTCCCCCTCTCACCTTGAAATCGTGACCCCTTGTAACTGACACCCCCACTCTTGGGAAAAGCTTGTTGCTATCCACCCTGTCCATACCTCTCATAATTTTGTAGACCTCAATCAGGTCCCCCCTCAACCTCCGTCTTTCCAACGAAAACAATCCTAATCTACTCAACCTTTCTTCGTAGCTAGCACCCTCCATACCAGGCAACATCCTGGTGAACCTCCTCTGCACCCTTTCCAAAGCATCCACATCCTTCTGGTAATGTGGTGACCAGAACTGCACGCAGTATTCCAAATGTGGCCTAACCAAAGTCCTATACAACTGTAACATGACCTGCCAACTCTTGTACTCAATACCCCGTCCGATGAAGACAAGCATGCTGTATGCCTTCTTGACCACTCTAACAACCTGCGTTGCCACCATCAGAGTACAATGGACCTGAATTCCTTGATCTCTTTGTACATCAATTTTCCCCAAGAACCTTCCATTGACCATATAGTCCGCTCTTGAATTTGATCTTCCAAAATGCATCACCTCGCATTTGCCTGGATTGAACTACAACTGCCATTTCTCTGCCCAACCCTCCAATCTATCTATATTTTGTTGTATTCTCTGACAGTCCTCCTTGCTATCTGCAACTCCACCAATCTTAGTATCATCTGCAAACTTGCTAATCAGACCACCTATACCATCCTCCAGGTCATTTATGTAGATCACAAACAGCAGTGGTCCGAGCACGGATCCCTGTGGAACACCACTAGTCACCCTTTTCCATTTTGAGACACTCCCTTCCACCACTACTCTCTGTCTCCTGTTGCCCAGCCAGTTCTTTATCCATCTAGCTCGTACACCCTGAACCCCATACGACTTCACTTTTTCCATCAACCTGCTATGGGAAACCTTATCAAACGCCTTACTAAAGTCCATGTATATGACATCTACAGCCCTTCCCTCATCAATTAACTTTGTCACTTCCTCAAAGAATTCTATTAGGTTTGAAATACATGACCTTCCCTGCACAAAACCATGCTGCCTATCACAAGTCTATTTCCTTCCAGATGTGAATAGATCCTATCCCTCAGTATCTTCTCCAACAGTTTGCCTACCACTGACGTCAAGCTCACAGGTCTATAATTCCCTGGATTATCCCTGCTACCCTTCTTAAACAAAGGGACAACATTAGCAATTCTCCAGTCCTCCGGGACCTCACCCGTGCTCAAGGATGCTGCAAAGATGTGTCTGTTAGGGCCCCAGCTATTTCAACCCTCGCTTCCCTCAGTAACCTGGGATAGATCCCATCCAGTCCTGGGGACTTGTCTACCTTAATGTCTTTTAGAATACCCAAAACTTCCCCCTTCCCTATGACAGCTTGACCTAGAGTATTTAAACATCCATCCCTAGCCTCAACATCCGTCTTGTCCCTCTCCTTTGTGAATACCGATGCAAAGTACTCATTAAGAATCTCACCCATTTCCTCTGAGTCCACGCATAAATTTCCTCTTTTGTTTTTGAGTGGGCCAATCCTTTCTCTAGTTACCCTCTTGCTCCTTACATATGAATAAAAGGCTTTGGGATTTTCCTTAACCCTGTTAGCCAAAGATATTTCATGACCCCTTTTAGCCCTCTTTATTGCGTGTTTGAGATTCGTCCTACTTTCCCGATATTCCTCCAAAGCTTCATCAGTTTTGAGTTGCCTCGATCCTATGTATGCTTCCTTTTTCATTTTAACTAGTCTCACAATTTCACCCGTCATCCATGGTTCCCTAATCTTGCCATTTTTATCTTTCATTTTCACAAGAACATGTCTGTCCTGCACTCTAATCAACCTTTCCGGAAAAGACTCCCACATTTGAAATGTGGATTTACCCTTGAACAGCTGGTCCCAATCCACATTCCCTAGCTCCTGCCGAATTTTGTTATACTCTGCCTTTCCCCAATTTAGTACTCTTCCTTTCGGACCACTCTCGTCTTTGTCCATGAGTATTCTAAAACTGAGAATTGTGATCGCTATTCCCAAAGTAATCACCGACTGAAACATCAACCACCTGGCTGGGATCATTCCCCAATACCAGGTCCAGTATGGCCCCTTCCCGAGTTGGACTATTTACATACTGCTCTAAAAAACTCTCCTGGATGCTCCTTACAAACTCTGCTCCATCTACGCCTCCAACACTACACGAATCCCATTCAATGTTGGGGAAGTTAAAATCTCCCATCACAACCACCCTATTGCAAGGAGGGGACATGAGAAGTCTTTGGCAGGTAGGATCAAGGAAAACCCAAAAGCTTTCTATAGGTATGTCAGGAATAAAAGAATGACTAGGGTAAGAGTAGGGCCAGTCAAGGACAGTGGTGGGAAGTTGTGTGTGGAGGCTGAGGAGATAAGCGAGATACTAAATGAATACTTTTCGTCAGTATTCACTCAGGAAAAAGATAATATTGTGGAGGAGAATGCTGAGACCCAGGCTATTAGAATAGATGGCATTGAGGTGCGTAGGGAAGAAGTGTTGGCAATTCTGGACAAGGTGAAAATAGATAAGTCCCCGGGGCCTGATGGGATTTATCCTAGGATTCTCTGGGAAGCCAGGGAAGAGATTGCTGAGCCTTTGGCTTTGATTTTTATGTCATCATTGGCTACAGGAATAGTGCCAGAGGACTGGAGGGTAGCAAATGTGGACCCTTTGTTCAAGAAGGGGAGTAGAGATAACCCCGGTAACTATAGGCCGGTGAGCCTCACGTCTGTTGTGGGTAAAGTCTTGCAGAGGATTATAAGAGATACGATTTATAATCATCTAGATAGGAATAATATGATTGGGGATAGTCAGCATGATTTTGTGAAGGGTAGGTCATGCCTCACAAACCTTAGAGGTCACCCTGTTGGGAGTTTTCTATAGGCCACCTAATAGTTCTAGAGATGTAGAGGAAAGGATGGCGAAGATGATTCTGGAAAAGAGCGAAAGTAACAGGGTAGTTGTTATGGGAGACTTTAACTTTCCTAATATTGACTGGAAAAGATATAGTTCGAGTACATTGGATGGGTCGTTCTTTGTACAATGTGTGCAGGAGGGTTTTCTGACACAATATGTTGACAGGCCAACAAGAGGTGAGGCCACTTTAGATTTGGTTTTGGGTAATGAACCAGGCCAGGTGTTAGATCTGGAGGTAGGTGAACACTTTGGAGACAGTGACCACAATTCGGTGACCTTTAGGTTAGTGATGGAAAGGGATAAGTATACCCCGCAGAGCAAGAGTTATAGCTGGGGGAAGGGCAATTATGATGCCATTAGACATGACTTAGGATGTGTTGGTTGGAGAAGTAGGCTGCAAGGGTTGGGCACACTGGATATGTGGAGCTTGTTCAAGGAACAGCTATTGCATGTTCTTGATAAGTACGTACCAGTCAGGCAGGGAGGAAGGGGTCGAGCGAGGGAACCGTGGTTTACCAAAGAAGTGGAATCTCTTGTTAAGAGGAAGAAGGAGGCCTATGTGAAGATGAGGCGTGAAGTTTCAGTTGGGGCGCTTGATAGTTACAAGGAAGCGAGGAAGGATCTAAAGAGAGAGCTGAGACGAGCAAGGAGGGGACATGAGAAGTCTTTGGCAGGTAGGATCAAGGAAAACCCAAAAGCTTTCTATAGGTATGTCAGGAATAAAAGAATGACTAGGGTAAGAGTAGGGCCAGTCAAGGACAGTGGTGGGAAGTTGTGTGTGGAGGCTGAGGAGATAAGCGAGATACTAAATGAATACTTTTCGTCAGTATTCACTCAAGAAAAAGATAATATTGTGGAGGAGAATGCTGAGACCCAGGCTATTAGAATAGATGGCATTGAGGTGCATAGGGAAGAAGTGTTGGCAATTCTGGACAAGGTGAAAATAGATAAGTCCCCGGGGCCGGATGGGATTTATCCTAGGATTCTCTGGGAAGCCAGGGAAGAGATTGCTGAGCCTTTGGCTTTGATTTTTAGGTCATCATTGGCTACAGGAATAGTGCCAGAGGACTGGAGGATAGCAAATGTGGTCCCTTTGTTCAAGAAGGGGAGTAGAGATAACCCCGGTAACTATAGGCCGGTGAGCCTAACGTCTGTGGTGGGTAAAGTCTTGGAGAGGATTATAAAAGATACGATTTATAATCATCTAGATAGGAATAATATGATTAGGGATAGTCAGCATGGTTTTGTGAAGGGTAGGTCATGCCTCACAAACCTTATCGAGTTCTTTGAGAAGGTGACTGAACAGGTAGACGAGGGTAGAGCAGTTGATGTGGTGTATATGGATTTCAGTAAAGCGTTTGATAAGGTTCCCCACGGTCGGCTATTGCAGAAAATACGGAGGCTGGGGATTGAGGGTGATTTAGAGATGTGGATCAGAAATTGGCTAGTTGAAAGAAGACAGAGAGTGGTAGTTGATGGGAAATGTTCAGAATGGAGTTCAGTTACGAGTGGCGTACCACAAGGATCTGTTCTGGGGCCGTTGCTGTTTGTCATTTTTATAAATGACCTAGAGGAGGGCGCAGAAGGATGGGTGAGTAAATTTGCAGACGACACTAAAGTCGGTGGAGTTGTAGACAGTGCGGAAGGATGTTGCAGGTTACAGAGGGACATAGATAAGCTGCAGAGCTGGGCTGAGAGGTGGCAAATGGAGTTTAATGTGGAGAAGTGTGAGGTGATTCACTTTGGAAAGAATAACAGGAATGCGGAATATTTGGCTAATGGTAAAATTCTTGGTAGTGTGGATGAGCAGAGGGATCTCGGTGTCCATGTACATAGATCCCTGAAAGTTGCCACCCAGGTTGATAGGGTTGTGAAGAAGGCCTATGGTGTGTTGGCCTTTATTGGTAGAGGGATTGAGTTCCGGAGCCATGAGGTCATGATGCAGCTGTACCAAACTCTGGTACGGCCGCATTTGGAGTATTGCGTACAGTTCTGGTCGCCTCATTATAGGAAGGACGTGGAAGCTTTGGAACGGGTGCAGAGGAGATTTACCAGGATGTTGCCTGGTATGGAGGGAAAATCTTATGAAGAAAGGCTGATGGACTTGAGGTTGTTTTCGTTAGAGAGAAGAAGGTTAAGAGGTGACTTAATAGAGGCATACAAAATGATCAGAGGGTTAGATAGGGTGGACAGCGAGAGCCTTCTCCCGCGGATGGAGGTGGCTAGCACGAGGGGACATAGCCTTAAATTGAGGGGTAATAGATATAGGACAGAGGTCAGAGGTGGGTTTTTTACGCAAAGAGTGGTGAGGCCGTGGAATGCCCTACCTGCAACAGTAGTGAACTCGCCAACATTGAGGGCATTTAAAAATTTATTGGATAAGCATATGGATGATAAGGGCATAGTGTAGGTTAGATGGCCTTTAGTTTTTTTTTTCCATGTCGGTGCAACATCGAGGGCCGAAGGGCCTGTACTGCGCTGTATCGTTCTATGTTCTATGTTCTATGTTATCGAGTTCTTTGAGAAGGTGACTGAACAGGTAGACGAGGGTAGAGCAGTTGATGTGGTGTATATGGATTTCATTAAAGCATTTGATAAGGTTCCCCACGGTCGTCTATTGCAGAAAATACGGAGGCTGGGGATTGAGGGTGATTTAGAGATGTGGATCAGAAATTGGCTAGTTGAAAGAAAACAGAGTGGTGGTTGATGGCAAATGTTCAGAATGGAGTTCAGTTACGAGTGGCGTACCACAAGGATCTGTTCTGGGGCCGTTGCTGTTTGTCATTTTTATAAATGACCTAGAGGAGGGCACAGAAGGTTGGGTGAGTAAATTTGCAGACGACACTAAAGTCGGTGGAGTTGGAGACAGTGTGGAAGGATGTTGCAGGTTACAGAGGGACATAGATAAGCTGCAGAGCTGGGCTGAGAGGTGGCAAATGGAGTTTAATGTAGAGAAGTGTGAGGTGATTTACTTTGGAAAGAATAACAGGAATGCAGAATATTTGGCTAATGGTAAAATTCTTAGCAGTGTGGATGAGCAGAGGGATCTTGGTGTCCATGTACATAGATCCCTGAAAGTTGCCACCCAGGTTGATAGGGTTGTGAAGAAGGCCTATGGTGTGATGGCCTTTATTGGTAGAGGGATTGAGTTCCGGAGCCTTGAGGTCATGTTGCAGCTGGACAAAACTCTGGTACGGCCGCATTTGGAGTATTGCGTACAGTTCTGGTCGCCTCATTATAGGAAGGACGTGGAAGCTTTGGAACGGGTGCAGAGGAGATTTACCAGGATGTTGCCTGGTATGGAGGGAAAATCTTATGAGGAAAGGCTGATGGACTTGAGGTTGTTTTCGTTAGAGAGAAGAAGGTTAAGAGGTGACTTAATAGAGGCATACAAAATGATCAGAGGGTTAGATCGGGTGGACAGTGAGAGCCTTCTCCCGCGGATGGAGGTGGCTAGCACGAGGGGACATAGCCATAAATTGAGGGGTAATAGATACAGGACAGAGGTCAGAAGTAGGTTTTTTACGCAAAGAGTGGTGAGGCCGTGGAATGCCCTACCTGCAACAGTAGTGAACTCGCCAACATTGAGGGCATTTAAAAGTTTATTGGATAAGCATATGGATGATAATGGCATAGTGTAGGTTAGATGGCCTTTAGTTTTTGACTTCCCATTTCGGTGCAACATCGTGGGCCGAAGGGCCTGTACTGCGCTGTATGTTCTATGTTCTAGTGCTCCTACATTTTTCTATAATCTGTCTGCATATTTGTACCTCTACTTCATGCTCGCTTTTGGGAGGTCTGTAGTAAAGTCCCAACAATGTTACTGCACCCTTCCTATTTCTCAGCTCCACCCATATTGCCTCAGTGCTCGAATCCTCCATCGTGCCCTCCTTAATCACAGCTGTGATATAATCTCTGACGAGTAATGTAACTCCTCCACCCCATCTACCTCCCCCTCTATCCCTCCTGAAGCATCTATACCCTGGGATATTCAGTTGCCAGTCCTGCCCTTCCCTCAACCAAGTCAAGTAATGCCAATAACATCATATTCCCAGGTACTGATCCAAGCCCTAAATTCATCTGCCTTACCTCTACACTTCTCGCATTAAAACAAATGCACCTCAGACCATCTGTCCCTTTGCGTTCATCATCTCTCCCCTGTCTACTCTTCCCCTTAGTCACATTGAGTTTATTGTCTCGTACCTTACTGGCTTTAGTTGCTGCTTCTTTACTGACCTCTAACTTCCTAATCTGGTTCCCATCCCCCTGCCACATTTGTTTAAAACCTCCCCAACAGTGTTTGCAAAAGCACCCCCTAGGACATTGGTTCCAGTCCTGCCCAGGTGTAGACCATCCGGTTTGTAATGGTCCCACCGCTCCCAGACCCGGTTCCAATGTCCTAAAAATCTGAACCCCTCCCTCCTGCACCATCTCTCAAGCCACGTTTCCATTCTGACTATTCTTGAATTTCTACTGACTGTCTCGTGGCACTGGTAGCAATCCTGAGATTACTACCTGTGAGGTCCTACTTTTTAATTTATCTCCTAACTCCCTAAATTCTGATTGTAGGACCTCATCCCTTTTTTTTACCTATATCGTTGGTGCCTATATGCACCACGACAACTGGCTGTTTACCCTCCCCCTTTAGTATGTCCTCCAGGCGATCGGAGACATCCCTGACGCGTCCACCCGGGAGGCAACATACCATTCGGGAGACTCGTTTTTGACCACAGAAACGCCTGTCTGCTCCCCTTTCAATAGAATCCCCTATGACTATAACCCTGCCAGTCTTTTTCCCGTCCTTCTGTGCAGCAGAGCCAGCCACGGTGCCATGAGCCTGGCTACTACTGCCTTCCCCTGGTGAGTCATCTCCCCCAACAGTATCCAAAACGGTATACCTGTTTTGGAGGGAGATGACCGCAGGGGACACCTGCACTGCCTTCCTGTTCTTGCTCTGCCTTTTGGTCACCCATTCCCTGTCTCCCTCACCAATCCTAATCTGCGGTGTGACCAACTCACTGAACGTGCTATCCACAACCTCCTCAGCATCGCGGATGCTCCATAGTGAGTCCATCCGCAGCTCCAGAGCCTTCATGCGGTCTAACAGGAGCTGCAGCTGGACACACTTCCCTCACAAGAAGGAGTCAGGGGCATCGGCCGCGTCCCTAAACTCCCACATTGCGCATGAGGAGCATAACACGGGTCTGGGATCTCCTGCCATTTTTACCCTTTACCTTAACCTTACCTAACCTTTACCGTACAAATATAGTATCAATTAATTAACTGTCACTTGACAACAGCCCCTTCACAAACCACCTTCAAATTACGCTGACCGCACTGCACGTATGCAAATCTCCCCGGAACAGCCAATCAGTAGCTCCGCTCTGCTGGATACCCTCTGAGGGTAGGGCCGATCAGGGATAGTGGAGGGAACTTGTGCCTCGAGATTGGGGAGGCCCTAAATGAATATCTTGCTTCAGTATTCACAAGAGAGAGGGACCTTGTTGCCCATGAGAACAGTGTGAACCAGGTTAATAGACTCAAACAGGTTGATATTAAGAAGGAGGATGTGCTGTAAATTTTGAAAAGCATCAGGATAGATAAGTCCCCTGGGCCTGACGGAATATATTCAAGGTTACTACGGGAAGCGAGGGAGGAGAATGCACCGTTAGCGATGATCTTGGCGTCCTTACACTCTACACTGGAGTAGTACCGGATGATTGGAGGGAGGTGAATGTTGATCCCCTGTTCAAGAGAGGGATTAGGGAAATCCCTGGGAATTACAGAGCAGTCAGTCTTGCATCTATGGTGAGCAAAATATTGGAAAGGATTCTGGGAGATAGGATTTATGATTATTTAGAAAAACATAGTTTGATTAATGATAGCATGGCTTTGGGAGGGGCAGGTCATGCCTCACAGGCTTTACTGAATTCTTTGAGGATGTGACGAGACACATTGATGAAGGTCGGGCAGTGGATGTGGTGTATCTGGATTTTAGTAAAGCATTTGACAAGGTTCTTCATGGTAGGCTCATTCAGAAAGTTAGGGGGCACGGCATACAGGGAAATTTGGCTGTCTGGATTCAGAATTGGCTGGCTGAAAGAAGACAGCGAGTGGTAGTGGATGGAAAGTATTCCGCTTAGAGTTGGGTGACCAGTGGTGCCCCGCAAGGATCTGTTCTGGGACCTCTGCTCTTTGTGGTTTTTATAAATGACTTGGGTGAGGAAATGGAAGGGTGGGTTAGTAAGTTTGCCGATGACACGAAGGTTGCTGGAGTTGTAGATAGTGTTGAGGGTTGTTGCAGGTTACAACAGGACATTGACAGGATGCAGAGCTGGGCTGAGAAGTGGCAGATGGAGTTCAACCTAGATAAATGTGAAGTAATTCATTTTGGAAGGTCGAATTTGAATGCTGAATTCAGGGTTAAAGGCAGGATTCTTGGAACTGTGGGAGAACAGAGGGATCTTGGGTCCACGTACATAGATCCCACAAAGTTGCCACCCAGGTTGATTGGGTTGTTGAGAAGGCGTATGGTGTGTTGGCTTTCATTAACAGGGGGATTGAGTTTAAAAGCCGCAAAGTTTTGCTGCAGCTTTATAAAACTCTAGTTCGACCACGCTTGGAATATTGTGTCCAGTTCTGGTTGCCTCATTATAGATAGGATGTGGATGCTTTGGAGAGGGTACAGAGGAGATTTACCAGGATGCTGCCTGGACTGGAGGGCATGTCTTCTGAAGAAAGGTTGAGGGAGCTAGGGCTTTTCTCACTGGAACGAAGAAGGCAGACAGGTGACTTGATAAGAGGTGTACAAGGTGATGAGAGGCATGGATGGAGTGGATTGCCAGAGACTTTTCCCCAGGGTGGAATGGCTGTCACGAAGGGACATAATTTTAAGGTGATTGGAGGAAGGTTTAGGGGAGATGTCAGGGGTAGCTTCTTTACAGAGAGACTGGTGGGTGTGTGGAATGCACTGCCAGCAGAGGTGGGGGAGTCAGAGTCATGAGAGATATTTAAGCGACTCTTTGGCACATGGACAGCAGTAAATTGAAGGGGTGTCGGTTTGGTTGATCTTAGATTAGCATAAATGGTCGGCACAAAATCGTGAGCTTAAGGTCCTGTACTGTGCTGTGCTGTTCTATGTTATCTACCTCCCCTATAGCTAACCAGAAAAGCTGATTTCTGTCAAGCCTACACATGTTGTCGTTGACGTCTCTTCAGAGATGGAGTCGCAACTTTCCCTCGTGTTGCAAAATTAATTCCAGAGTCTCCTTCATTCTTCTACATACCGATATTTTGTTGGCATATTCGCATATACAACCCCATGTCTCCTCTCCTGTTCCGTCTTTCTTCCAAGACCGCAAGGTTCCTAATACAACTCACACACACAGGATCTAGATCACAAAATGTCATAAAATTTGCTAATAAACTGTTAATGCTCTGCAGAAATTCGAATTACTGCTCAAAAAATGACAAGAAAGCAACACTGAACATGTCTTCCAGCCTACAAATGCCTCTGTCTCTCCAGATATTGAATCTATTGTCCATGAGGCCTCATGGGACTGTCCTGACTGGGAGAGAGCGGAACTTAATTTTAAACTCTGCTTAGGAACCATTCTCCATGCTCTTCAGAGTGTTGATAATTGTAGGATTCTCGCACTTAGCAGATCCAGCGTTGAAATCCCTGTAGAACAACAGGGCCTGTAGGAGAGACACCAACTGGTCTGCTTCAGTACCGAGCCAAATGAAGGAGGGGTCCTCTCTAACCCAATCCCTTAGAAACCTAAGATGAGAGGCTAATTGATACATTTTAATATTCGGCACTCCCAATTCCCCCCTTGGAGCCAGTGAGCTGCAACTTCGCCAACTTCAAGCGACGTTTATTTTTCTTCCAACTAAACAAAATAACATCCTATAAATTCCTTTCAGACCCCAGCAGAGAAGAAAATTGACAGCATCTGTAAAGGACTGTATATGGAGTTTGCACTTTCTTCCTGTGTCTGCGTGGGTTTCCTTCCACAGTCTTAAACATGTGGCTTGGCCATGCTAAATTGTCCCTTAAGTGTCCAACATTGTGAAGGTTAGGAGAATAGGGCGGGGAGTGGGCCTAGGTAGGGTGCTCTTTCAGAGGGTTGGTGCAGACTAGATGGGCTGAATGGCCTCCTGCACTGTAGGAATTCTATGGGTTCTATGGATACAATAACCGAGGCAACACAATCCTTCCCAGCCACAATATCTGCAGGGAAGACCAGGTTCCACCGAATAGACGCAATCAGGTTGGGAGACGTTAGCCCCATACATTTGCTTAAAGGAGGGGTAACTGCAATACCCAGATAAGTAAACCGTGATGGGGACCACCTAAATGGGAAATTAGCAAAAGGGGTGACCCTTTTTTAAGCCCACCCATTGGCACAGCCTCAAATTTTGTAAAATTGATTTTGTAACCTGAGAAAAGACTAAAACTATCCACCACATCAATAATAGAGGGAAGAGAAATGTCCATCTTTGATACAGTAGTCCCCTTTTATAACGCGGGTGTTGGGGTCCAAGACAGCCACCCGCGTTGTATCCGAGCCGCGGATATCCATGATGGGGGTTTTAAATTTATTTAAAAATCTATGCATGCGCTTCCCATTGTGAGTCTATGGGGGGGGGGGCGGCGGGGGGAGAGGTCAGACCCCCGTAGACTCACAATGGGAAGCGCTAGCATAGATTTTTAAATAAATTTAAAACCCCCATCGTGGATCCAATTAAAATTTCAGCGGCCGGCTCACTTTGATCCGGAGAGGGAGGCTGCTCTCACTGAAATCAGCCGGCCGCTGAAATTGACACTGCCCGCTGCTCTCTCCCTCCAATCCAACTTTTAAGTTTTAATGTTTCTGATTGGAGGGTGAGAGCAGCCGGCAGTGTCAATTTCTTTTTTTTTTCCTCCGGCTTGCCCCCTCTCCCCCCACATCCTCCAACTAGACCCCTCTCCCCCCACACCCTCCGGCTCGCCCCCTCTCCCCCCCCCAACGCCCTCCGGCTCGCCCCCTCTCCCCCCCCAACGCCCTCCTGCTCGCCCCCTCTCCCCCCAACACCCTCCGGCTCGCCCCCTCTCCCCCACACCCTCCGGCTCGCCCCCTCTCCCCCCACATCCTCCAACTGGACTCCTCTCCCCCACACGCTCCGGCTCGCCCCCTCTCCCCCCACATCCTCCAACTAGACCCCTCTCCCCCCACACCCTCCGGCTCGCCCCCTCTCCCCCCCAACGCCGTCCGGCTCGCCCCCTCTCCCCCCCAACGCCCTCCTGCTCGCCCCCTCTCCCCCCAACACCCTCCGGCTCGCCCCCTCTCCCCCACACCCTCCGGCTCGCCCCCTCTCCCCCCACATCCTCCAACTGGACTCCTCTCCCCCACACGCTCCGGCTCGCCCCCTCTCCCCCCACATCCTCCAACTAGACCCCTCTTCCCCCCCCACACCCTCCGGTTCGCCCCCTCTCCCCCCACATCCTCCAACTAGACCCCTCTCCCCCCACACCCTCCGGCTCGCCCCCTCTCCCCCCACATCCTCCAACTAGACCCCTCTCCCCCCCACATCCTCCGGTTCGCCCCCTCTCCTCCCACATCCTCCAACTAGACCCCTCTCCCCCCACATCCTCCAACTAGACCCCTCTCCCCCCACATCCTCCAACTAGACCCCTCTCCCCCCACACCCTCTGGCTCGCCCCCTCTCCCCCCCCCCAACACCCTCCGGCTCGCCCCCTCTCCCCCCACACCCTCCGGTTTGCCCCCTCTCCCCCCCACACCCCTCCGGCTCGCTCCCTCTCCCCCTCTCCCCCACACCCTCCTGCTCTCCCCCACAGCGTCCAGCTCACCCCCTGTCCCCCCACACCCTCCGGCTCGCCCCCTCCCCACACCCTCCGGCTCGCCCCCCCCCCCCCCCCCTCTCCTCCCCCGTCCCCCAACACCCGCAGGGCCCCCCCTCTCCCCCAACACCCGCAGGGCCCTCCTCTCTCCCCCAACACCCGCAGGTCCACCCTCTCTCCCCCACACCCCCAGGGGGGTCTCCCCCACACCCACAGGGGGTCTCCCCCACACCTGCCCCCCCCAACACCCGCCCCCCCACCACTTCCCCCCCCCTCCCCCAACACCCGCAGGGCCCCCCTCTCTCCCGCAACACCCGCAGGTCCACCCTCTCTCCCCCACACCCCCAGGGGGGTCTCCCCACACCCGCCCCCCCCCCCCAACACCCGCCCCCCCCACCTCTCCCCCCCCCCCCCAACACCCGCAGGACCCCCCCTCTCTCCCCCCAACACCCGCAGGACCCCCCCTCTCTCCCGCAACACCCGCAGGGCCCCCCTCTCTCCCCCAACACCCGCAGGTCCACCCTCTCTCCCCCACACCCCCAGGAGGGTCTCCCCCACACCCACAGGGGGGTCTCCCCCACACCCGCCCCCCTCCTCTCCCCCCCCAACACCTGCCCCCCCTCTCCCCCCCCCCAACACCTGCCCCCCCTCTTCTCCCCCCCCTCTTCTCCCCCCCTCTTCTCCCCCCCCAACACCCGCCCCCCCCTCTTCTCCCCCCCCCCCCCCAACACCCGCCCCCCCCCCCCTCGGCAGTGTCAATTTCAGCGGCCGGCTGATTATTTCAGTGAGAGCAGCTTCCCTCCCTGGATCAAAGTGAGCCAGCCGCTGAAATTGACACTGCCGGCTGCTCTCTCCCTCCAATCCAACTTTTAAGTTTTAATGTTTCTGATTGGAGGGAGAGAGCAGCCGGCAGTGTCAATTTCAGCGGCCGGCTCACTTTGATCCAGAGAGGGAAGCTGCTCTCACTGAAATAATCAGCCGGCCGCTGAAATTGACACAACTGACAGTTGGGGTCCATAAGCCCCCCCGCGGTATATCGCGAACCGCAGTATTGCGGAGCGCGGTATAACGGGGGACTACTGTATAAACAGCAGTGCTAACCACTGTGCCACCATGTCGCTCTGCCATCATGTTAATTCCAGTAATAATATGTGGAATAAGTCTGAAGCTTGTCTTTTACCTTCAGCAAGTTTTTTTTTCTCTCAAATGCTCAGCAGAGTAACCATCTGCGTTCCCACACCGAACTGTTCCAATTGTGTCGATTTATACTCTTTTGGAGGGTGAGCCAATGATCATCACCTATATTTCACAATCCAATTGGCTTAACAATATAATTGCTGAAGAATGCTGTCAGGACTTTTGTTTTACCTTCTAATAAGAATCAATTGTCTGATTGATTGGGGGTGTCGAAAATACAACTTCATTGCTCATCATTTACTTTAATACACTTAAGTAAGCACTGAATCAAAACCTAGAGACAAAACATTAAATAATGCATAAACGGGTCAAATACATAGCAAAGAATTACATTAAACATAAAGAAGTTACTTCAAACAAAACAAATAGATGATTCAAGAATTCAGGAAGGCATAAATTCAGGAATGAAACCTCACTCACAAGGTCTTACCTTTAAGGGAATCCTTATCTATGGTCTAATCCCTCATTTCCTCTCATTGGCTTCTAATGCTCAGCTGAGACCTCCTGATTTGTTCAAATAGATGTCTATTACTTAGAGGATGATTTATTAATCAAACTTTGGCCATTACTTAAGATTGACTAGTGTCAACCAAAGTTAGTTCAGCATCTATGTGCAGTCTCATGAAAATAGGTTTCTCAAGCCACCGCTGGCCATTGACCCTGCTGTGACTAATTAGTTGACACATTCTTATTGCTAAATGCACTGAAATACGATAGTCAATTCATTATGGGAAACATTCACTGAATAGTTAATTAATTATATGAAAGGTTCACTGAAGCAATGTCTTAAATTTCGGCAGACAAAACACCAGAGTTCAATAGTTGATTCACTGTCTAAAACAATAATTGCATTCTCACACACAAGGCATTTTTAATAATTTTACTCTTTAGCCATGCATTCAACCCTAAGATCATGAATAAATCAATGATATGTAAATCCATAATCTACAAGATGCAATTGCTGATAAATTTAGCTGCCCAACTGCATTCTCTGAAGTGGCAAGAATGACTCCACATCACTCTTTTCAAAATTGTGAGTGAATCTAGTGTACTTGAAGGCCTCAGAGTGGTTCTGGATAAGTGAAATTGGGGGATGCTGCAGGGTAAAGAAATTTTCTCTTGCAACTTCCAATTATTTGGTGTCTCTGAACTTAATATCCAATTTTCAAAGTTTAAATTTCTCTTTTCCTTTCCCACTCTTTGTCTCACTCCTGTTCCATCTCCTTAGCCTCTGTTTCTCGCTCCTGTTCCCTTGCTCTCCTCACTTTTGTTCCTTCTCCTTTAAATTCTAGCTGTATTCTGAGCTTTTGCAGCTTAAATTGAGTTCGGGAGAGGATTCAGAGTTCAGCTCTACGTTTAATTGAACTATTGAATTTCTTTTCACTTCACTGGACAATTTTAATTGTCCCTCTGTGATGCGGGCCACTAGAGTTCCATCATTCAAATACACTTGCTGAACAAACGTCTCGGCATCAAACAATGCCATTTTTTTCATGTTTGGGAAAATAAATTTGCTGTGGCAAGTTTGTGTGTTTTTAAATTTGTTCCAGCCACCAGGTTTTTTTCTTGGCTCTTTTATCTCAGATTTGGCTCATCAGCTTAGTTTGACAATTGCTCGACCCAAGACCAGAAGAAAGTACAGAGAGTCGTAAACACAGCCCAGTCTACCACTTGAACCCCCTCCCATCCATTGACCCTGTCTACATCTCCCACTGCCTCGGGAAAGCGGGCAGCATAATCCAAGACCCCTGCCACTCTGGGGGGGAGGGGGCAGCATAATCCAAGACCCCTGCCACTCGGAGGTGGGGGGGGGGGGGGTATTCTCTCTTCCATTGCGCAAAAGATACAAAGGTCCGAGAACACGCACTAACAGATTCTTCCTCGCTGTTACCAGACTCCTGTGTGGCCCTCTTATGGACGGAACTGATCTCACCATGCATCTTCTCTACTGTGTAGACACTCTGTATGCTTCACCCGATGTCTATGAATTTACATTGTGTATTTATCAAATGTCCTATGTTTTTCATGTGACAATCTGCAGAACAGTACTTTTCACTGTACCTCGGTACACGGTGCTCCGCTCCACCATTCAATAAGATCATGGCTGATCTGATTGTAACGTCAATCCCACATTCCTCTTCCATTCTCGATAAACACAGTAACTTCATTGCAGTGTTAATGTAAGCCTACTTGTTATAATAAAGATTATTATTATCAATTTTCATCCCCTTTTTAATCAAGAATCTATCATGCTCTGCCTTAAAATACTCAAAGATTGTGTTTCCGGGCAGCACGGTGGCGCAGTGGGTTAGCCCTGCTACCTCATGATACCGAGGTCCCAGGTTCGATCCCGGCTCTGGGTCACTGTCCGTGTGAAGGTCGCACATTCTCCCCGTGTTTGTGTGGGTTTCGCCCCCACAACCCAAAGATGTGCAGTGTAAGTGGATTGGCCACGCTAACATTGCCCCTTAATTGGAAAAAATTAATTTGGTGCACTAAATTTTTTATTTTTTTAAAAATTGTGTTTCCACTGCCTTTTGAAGAAGAGAGTTCCAGAAACACTCTGGAGGGGGAGGGGGGCGGATCTCCATCTTAAATGTGTGATTCGGATTTCTTGATTCTGCGACAAGAAGACACATCAACTCCACATCTAACCTGTCAATACACTTCAGGATCTTTAAGGTTTCGATCAAGTTGCCTCTGTGCCCGCAGTCCAGAATCACAATCCAATGGTTGTATTCCTTCACAGAGATTCACCTGGTTGAAAACTAATGCTGGATAATTCACTTTTCCATTAGAGATGACTTCCACAAAAAGGTGGTCACACAGAGATGAATTTGGCTTGTTGGCAATGATACAGAGGTTCCAGTCAAAAGAGTTTCGTTGGGGCCAAGAATTTAAAATTGGACATCGCCCTTTTTTCTGTGCATTAGATGGCAAAAATAGCTTTGCAAGTTCCACCATCTGGATAGGGACGGGTGTCAATTCACATTGGTTTTGGCAAAGGGTGTATATTCCTTTGTCTAGTTTCTTGAGATTGTTTATGGTCCAACCATTTAGAATTTGAAAGGAAGACTGTGGGCTTTGTGTCCGAGCAGATTAGGTTTGCTCTTCTCGTTTCTGAAATGCAGATGATCTTGGTATAGTTACCTTTGCATTTGGTCTCTGCAGCCCATGGGGGTGATTGGCGTCTCTTCAGAGATAATGAATCACAAGGTTCCCTGATACTGCCAGATCAACTCCTATTGTTCGAACGTCAGAAATGGACAATCACTTTGATAACATCCATCTCTGCTCCTGTTCAGCCCATCTGCAACCAAAACCTGTCCACAAAACATTTCGAGAACGCTCATAGTTGTCCTCTCTTAGCCTCCACAAACTTCATCTCGTCAAAAACTTTTGTTATTACATAGAATTTACAGTGCAGAAGGAGGCCATTCGGCCCATCGAGTCTGCACCGGCTCTTGGAAGGAGCACCCCACCCAAGGTCAACACATACCTAACCTTTATCCTGCAGTATGTCCTACTTGCTCATCAGCTGTCCTTCATTGACTCCAGATCCTTCCACTGCCTCAATTTCAGATTCTCATAGAATCATAGAATTTACAGTGCAGAAGGAGGCCATTCGGCCCATCGAATCCCCACTGGCTCTTTTGAAAGAGCACTCTACCCAAGCCCAAACCTCCACCCTATTCCCATAACCCAGTAACCCTAATTTTGGACACCAAGGGTAATTTAGCAACGCCACCTAACCTGCACATCTTTGGACTGTGGTTGGAAACCGGAGCACCCGGAGGAAACCCACGCACACACTGGGAGAATGTGAAGACTCCGCACAGACAATGACCCAAGCCGGGAATCGAACCTGGGACCGTGGAGCTGTGAAGCAATTGTGCTAACCACTGTGCTACCGTGCTGCCCTGTAACCTTTTATTATCACAAATATGAAGTTACTGCACCGGCCCTTGGAAAGCGCACCCTCCTTAAGCCCACACCGCCACCCTATCCCCCCACCTAACTGTTTTAGATCATAGAATTTACAGTGCAGAAGGAGGCCATTCAGCCCATCGAGTCTGCACCGGCTCCTGGAAAGAGCACCCTACCCAAGGTTAACACCTCCACCCTATCCCCATAACCCAGTAACCCCACCCAACACTAAGGGCAATTTTGGACACTCAGGGCAATTTATCATGGCCAATCCACCTAACTTGCACATCTTTGGACTGTGGGAGGAAACCGGAGCACCCGGAGGAAACCCACGCACACACGGAGAGGATGTGCAGACTCCGCACAGACAGTGACCGAAGCCGGAATCGAACCTGGGACCCTGGAGCTGTGAAGGCATTGTGCTATCCACAATGCTGCCGTGCTGCCCAGTTTTGGATACTAAAGGCAATTTTGCATGGCCAATCTACCTAATCTGCACATCTTTGAGCTGTGGAAGGAAACCGGAGCACCCGGAGGAAACCCACGCAGACCCGGAGCGAACGTGCAGACAATGCACAGACAATGACCCAAACCGGGAATCGAACCTGGGACCCTGGAGCTGTGAAGCAATTGTGCTAACCACTGTGCTACCGTGCTGCCCTGTAACCTTTCATTATCACAAATATGACGTTACTGTGAAAAGCCCCTAGTCGCCACATTCTGGCGCCTGTTTGGGTAAGCTGGTACGGGAATTGAACTCGCGCTGATGGCCTTGTTCCGCATCACAAACCAACTGTCCAGCCCACTGAGCTAAACCAGCCCACATCCTTGCATTTAATTCCCTTCATAACTTTGCCCGAATCCAGCATGGTAACTTTCTGCAGCTCAGCCTTTCTTTGCACCCTGCATGACAGATCATAGAACATAGAACAGTACAGCACAGATGTGATGGAACAGAGAGACCTTTGTTGAAATTCTCGTCCTTTTGCACTCTCCCTTTACTTTCCTGAAGGTGTTGCTATATTTACTCGCTATAAATATAGCAGTCAATAAGGTTTCCCTTTTGTCTAGATATTGATATTATATTGCTTTCAGAGTCGCCAGGTATCAAATGATACCACCACAAGGTTCAACCGGATATCGATCAAAGACCCAACAACCAGTTAGTTATTTCAAGTTCAATAATACTTTATTTACACACAAGATTAACTTATACATGCAACATAAACACGAGCTACATTACACCTAACACTATGAAAACCTGTGCGTAACTTCAGGCACCCAGCTTAGGTCAGAGGAACAGTGGCCTTTGTTCAAATCTGGATCTGCTGGGTCTGGAGAAGTAATTGCAGTTCAGCTAGGCTCATCCTTCTGGTAGAGAGTGTCGAACTTGGACTTGCTTCTGGTTGTGGTGCTACAGTTGGACATAGACATTGCCGGAGCGCCAGGTCCAACAGAGGTATAACACATGTCAGTGTCTCTCTTTATCCTTGGGGGGGTTTTCGCGCTCTTTTGGGCTGTCTTTAAGTTTGGATCCAATAATTCGGCAGACTTCGATCACTGCCTTTGATCTGAGCCAATAAAGGGGCGGGTGCCTTGATGGCTGGGCATGTCCTGAGCGGTTATTGACCTTGCTGTTTATGCTTCCTGAGTAAAGGGAGTGGCGCCGATGTGTCTGGAATTGTGTCGGTTACCCAAGTACAAGTCCTTTGTCTGGGGAAATGGGTCATTAGAATGCAAATCGGCTGGGGGTTTAGATACTGTCTGGTTCTCTGCTTACAAATGTACATTTAGGCTCTGAGCCTGCCTGAATCTTCTATTGGCCATATTTCCCTTGAGTCTTTGCGAAAGTCCATGTTTTTTTGTAAGTGGCCATCTCTGATTGCTGCAGTCTATCCTTTTGATCCTAAACGTGAAACGTGGTGGATCACACTACTGAATCTTCATCTATTCTTCAGTGTGCCGGGTACCCTTGATCAAGGACAGGTTCTACTCTGTCCTATGGATCGGAACATTTACCTAAGTTTTTAATACACCTCACATCTATAAAAATTCTAAGGAGGCACGATAACTTTCATACATTCCACTTCTTTACACAAAGGGTAACCTCTAACTGTCCTTACCTAAACTACACTCATGCTGCTATCTAATAACCAAAATATTTTATGTTACAGTACAAAATTTAAACAATAGCAGCATCATGTTTCTACTTAAACTTATCACATTTACAGAAAATACAACTTTTATTGACAACTGCGGAATTTATTAGTCAGAAAAAGGGTTCAAAAAGAGTGTGGGGTCTGTTGAAGTCTGAGAAAAGGGGCTCTGAGTATTGGGGAGCGGGAGGCTCGCCGTCGCCATTTCCGAAGTCTTAAATATCTGAACGACACTGCATAGTATTGCAATAACTAATAACGCTTCTACTGTGTATGAGAGGAAATACCATTTTATGATGTGGGAGTATCAATGTTTATTTCCATGCGAGGTGTGGTGTCCGGGTTAGGGGTATCGTGTGGTATGGTTGTGTTTGGGGCCAATGTGGTCTGGGTTACAGGGGCTGTTCACGCGCACAACTGCAGTGATCCAACAATGATCATGATGTAGGTCATCAGTTCTGTCTTCATCTTGCCTTTTGTTCTTTGTATCCTCGTATATTCCTGGAGGTGCAAGCATAATATCTATTATTAATTTTGTGTAATATCTCGTTTGTCTGTCCATTTCTCCTTAATATCAATTTACCATTAAAATTGTCACAATGTGTGGCTCTCTCATTTTTTTTTAAACCAGCCATTTTGGAGACAAGCCACCCGAGAGAAAAAGAATTCTGTCACAGTGCGAGCAATCTCGCAACCTGTGGTCAAAGCGCTGAGTGGGCGGACAATTTCTCCGTCCAGCGTTGAGGTAGTTTTCCATAGCAGCAGATTTTATTTCAACCAAGTGTGTTGAATATGTAAATAGTAGTCGGGGGTAGCACCGAAGGGTCGTCGGAAAGCAAAAAAAACTGTGGCAAATGCATTCTTTAAACCACACCTAAAAGAACGCTAGAAGAATTTTGAAAAGAACTTTCCAAATCAGCGCACCATATGAGCCCGCGGCAGGGCAAGAATGGGTGGAATCGCTGTATCGGGCAGTGATCAGTGCCGCGTTGCTCCACTACCCGAGCTTGGCTGACCAAATACATTGGGGGTCCTCAGGCAGGACGGGGATTACTGCCGTTACTCCACTGACTGGGTGATCTTAGAAGAACGGAAAGAATTTGAATATCTATGGACTTGCGACAAACTTGTTCCTTTAACTACCATTTTGGCGTCAAAAGAGTAGTTATGACGGCATCAAGAAATTTAGCATGGGGCCGAAAGAAGAAACTGTGTCAAAAAATTGTGAGCGGTCGACACAATAGTCATACAAAAGACAAACATTCAACATTTAAAAATAACAATTTAAAGAAAGAAAAGTGGGCAGGCTCCATCAGAGAATAGGACACTGTAAATCTCAATCGGTTCCTTTCTCTCATCATCTGGGCACCTCGGGGTTCCATTCCGAAAAGGGTCGTAAAGGGGTTACCATGGTGAGAGTCATCACCATCTCTCGGTTGCCAAATTCGTGGCTGGCGTTTCTGTGCCATGGCCGCGTGGGCCATCGTGGGATCCATTTCATCATTTCTTGTCAACCGACGAGGTCACGGTGCCATTGTTTCTTGGCAAAGGGGGAAGTTGTGTCGTCGGGCGGTGGGTCTAGTTCTGGTTGAGGCAAATTAATGGTATCTGACGGGCCAAACATATCTTGGTCGGTGTTACTGGGCCTGTAGTGACTGGGGCCTGGTCTGTTTTGCCATTGGTCGGGGTTCTCGAGTAAGTCCGTTGTGCTGTCGCTATCGCTGTCGGCCGAATCAAGTCCAAGGTGGAAACTCGTCCCTGGGGCGCAGTCAAAGTCTTGTCTGTGGACGTGCTGTCCTGGCTGGGGGAGGGTTGGATTTGGTTGCCAGTGGACGGGTCGTAGTTTTCAGCTATTGCCAGTGAAATGTGGTGTGAGTGGCTGTACTGAGTTGCATAAACCTTAAGTTGGTTCATATGAAACCATCCTGATTTTTTGCTTGGATACGTAATCTTGTAAACTGAGGGTCTTACTTCATCAGAAGTCGAGTCGGATCCTGCAAATTTGGGGGAGAGGAATGAACTGAATTGTATAGGGAGACCATCACCTGCTGTCCGACTGTATATTCTACCTGGTGTACTGTTTTATCAAAGCAGGCCTT
Organism: Scyliorhinus canicula; assembly: GCF_902713615.1. NCBI lineage: Eukaryota > Metazoa > Chordata > Chondrichthyes > Carcharhiniformes > Scyliorhinidae > Scyliorhinus > Scyliorhinus canicula. The sequence goes on along the minus strand of NC_052147.1, from coordinate 83,314,225 downwards.
ACTCTGCTTTTTCCCAGCGTCTTGTCGAATAACTGCAGCGAGCTGTGCTGCTTTAATATTTTCCATTACTTGTTGGACTGCTTTTTCATGGGTAAGGGCGGTGACTGTGGGGCTGGCCAAATCAAGTCCAAATAAGTACTCGGTACCCTTCATGGGTCGTCCGGTCATGAGGGTGTGGGGGTGTGTAGCCTGTTGAACTCGACACCGTGTTTCTAATAAACGTCAGTGCAAATGGGAGAACTGTGTCCCATATCGTGTTGTGCTGTTGCATCATTTTCCGAATCGTTTTTAGGGTTCGGTTCGTGCGTTCCACAATGCCGCTGGATTGTTGGTGATAAGCAATATGAAACTTTTGTTTCATGCCGAAAAGTGTTAGAACATTTTTCATCACTCATCCTGTAAAAGGTGTACTTTGGTCCGATTCAATACTACGGGGGAATCCCCACCTCGTAAATATTTGTGGAGTTAGAATTTTTGCTGTCACTTTCGTTGTGTTTGTCCTGGAAGGAAATGCTTCCACCCATTTTGTGAAGATGTGGAGATGCCGGCGCTGGACTGGGGTGAGCACAGTAAGAAGTCTTCCAACACCAGGTTAAAGTCCAATATGTTTGTTCCATTTTGTGAAGGTATCGATCACGATCACATATTTAAAACCATTTCTGCTGGGGGAAGGGGACCAAGGTAATCTAGTTGTTAATTCGTCCATGGGCAATGAACTGGGCGGATGTGTCTTAGCTGACCTTTCTTTGCGTATCTGTCTGGGTTGTTCTGAGCGCAATTTAAATATTTTTCAATGTAATGGGTGACATCTGTTTTTAAATCGGGCCACCAGCAGAGAGGCCTTAGGTGGGCAAGCTTGGTTTGTATCCCTTGATGTCCGTGTCCGTCATGAAATTGACAAATAATCTGGTTCCTGTCCTGGGTGGGGACCACATAAATACCATTCTTTAATATAATTCCGCCCTGAATCATTAAAGTGTCTTTGAATTTGCCGTAGGGTGCTGGGTAATCACCTTTTAAAATTTCCTTAAGCGTGTCGTCTGCTTTTTGCGCCTGTGCTAAATCTTGAATATTGGTCTGCGAGACCTGGATGGTGTGTACTGAGGCACTCTCGGTGGGGGTTGACAAAAGTGACCTTGTCGTGATCCAGCTTTTGCTAGGGCGTCTGCTTTTACGTTAACGGGTGGGGAGGAGCAATGATGGCTTCTAACCTTTATGATGCCATATTTGCGGTCTTTAGCTTCTTCAAGAATGTACTTTAATAATGGCGCTGAGGGTAGGGGTTTACCATCGACGGATATAAATCCTCTAGATACGCATAGGGGCAGGAATTCCGTCGAACTGTTGCAGATATATAGACTGTCCGAATATATCTCTGCGGGGGTCGGGAACGAATTTGGATGCTGTACAATGTATGCGATGGCTGCTAACTCGGCTTCCTGCGAACCTAAATGTCCTGGTAACTTGAATGATATCTCTGATGTGCATCCCTGCACGTCTTCTACATATATGCGACATTCTGTAATTCTTTTCCCATTATCAATGATGGAGGAGCCATCTACATAAATTTTTAGAGATGTATCTGTGTGCTGGGTTCTATGTGGTCTGATGCCTGCTTTTGTCAGTAACGATTTGGGAATAAAGGGTCCTGTGTTGTGCCTGGCTGCAATGATTTCACAACCCTGTGGGGTTCCTGCATACTGTAAATTACCTGCCAGAAACGTGTGTGTCTTTGTCCTTTTCACTGTGATGTTGCGTGCTTGTAGGAGTAGGGTCCAGCACGCTGCTCTAATTTGGCTAACTGTACCGTCCTTCAGCCTACCGTCTAACAGTAGCTGTGTGGGGTGTGCTCGATCAAAATGGTTACGGGGTTGAGTCCTGTTATGTACGCGAAGTACTGAACAGCCCAAAAAACTGCGAGCAAGTACCTTTCGCAGGCTGAAAATCCTTGCTCGACCGGATCTAAAACCCGTGAGGCATTGGCTACGGGTCCTAAATGATCGTGCCTTTCCTAGAGAAGTATGGCCGAAAGGGTTCGGTTGGTGGTCGCTACCTCTATTGCATATGGGGAGTGTGGGTCTGGTCCCTGCAAAGCGGGAGCTGTACCTAGGGTGCATTTTAGTGCATCGATGGCATCCATATGCTGTGGGAGCCATTTCCATGGGGCCTGTTTATTAAGGAGCTCGGAAAGTGGGGCTGCCTTTGTGTCGAAACCGTCTGTATGGTTCCTGCAACAACCAACCAGTCCTAAAAATGACCGAGTGCTTAACATTATGGGGCAAGGGTAATTTAACAATTGAATCAATACATTTTTGTTCTATCTCACGCTTACCATGCGTTATAATTGTTCCGAAATAAATGGCCTTTTCTTGGAGAATTTGGGCTTTTTTGGGGTTGACGTAACATCCAATATCTTTTAGGAGACCTAATAGTTCAGAAAGAAGCGAAATATGCTCTTCCTTGGTGTCAGTCTGCAGGAGTAAGTTGTCCACATACTGAATGAGGCATTCGGGTCGGGAAAATTTTGATAATCCATTCGCCAATTGTCAGTGAAAAATGGAGGGGGCGTTGTGGAAAACTTGTGGAAGTCATGTCCACGTGCACTGCTGTCCCTGGAAGGTGAAAGCAAATTTATACTGGCAATTTTTATCCAATGGAATGGACCAAAAGCCATTGCTAATGTCCGGAACTGTCAAATATTTTGACTGAAGTCCCTGCTTTAGCATTGTCTCGGGACTCGTGGCAACGGTGGGGGCTGCTAATGGAGTTACTTTATTGAGTTCTCTATAGTCGATGGTCAGTCTCCATGAACCATCTGGTTTTCTTACGGGCCAAATCGGGGTATTGTTTGTTGAGGCTACGGGCCGAATTACAGCTTGATCCAATAAACTTTGAATTACCTTAGCTAGTTCTCCCTCAGCTTGCTGTGGAAAACCGTATTGCTTCTGGGGCTCAGGATCGGGACCTGAAATGGTGACCATTCCTGGAATTTTACCGCAATCGTGCTTGTGCTCGGCAAAAGATGCTTTGTGTTTCAGACTTCCCTAATTGTTTTGTCCGTGGTAATGGTTTGTGGATCAAACCAGTAATCTTCCACTGAGGTAATCCTGTGTTTGTAGTCTCCTACTGTTGAGCGTGGCGGGTACTCGTGCTGCTCTAGCCATATTCCACACACACACTTATTTACGGGGTCAAAAGAAAAGCTTGTGTGAGCTCATGAAATCTATTCCCAAGATGTGCTCTGCTGTCTGGGATAAATCTACTGAAGCAACTGAGTGCTTGGTTCCAATGTTACCGATCTGAATATCCACAGGGGTCGTAATGTGTCACTGCTGGAGGTGTCCTGTAAATCCACGAAGAGTGATTGTGACTGTAGTGGGCCATATATCTCGCTGGTACATCGTGGAGGAGTTTAACGTGGTTCGGGACCCCCCTGTGTCACAAAGGAACTCTACGAGGTGTCCCCGGACTGTGCATGTGACTACTGGTATTCCGGACTTGTCCCAGAGATTGTCGCAGATCCAAGTTGGGGAGTCCGAACACCGCCAATCGGTGCCATTTATGGCTAAAATATCTGAATGGGCGCTAACGCTGTGGATTGGCCTGGCATTGTTCCTATGTGGGCATTTGCGTGCTGATTCCGTTGCTGGTTCGGGGGTGCATTGCATTCTCGGGCGTAACGTCCCTTCTGTCCACAATTGTAGCGTCCCTGTGCTTTATGGTGCGTGTGTCATTTCTACCTTCATTTACCCATGCGGGGTCTTGATGTGTCCTTACTGAATTCGTGTTTGCTTCTACCTTCTCCTGCCCTGCCTTTTTATGTAGGGATTGTTCCCAAGCTCCAGAGAGTCTCTTCAGAACCCACACTTCATTGTGTGGCATCTGAGGGGTCATAATTTGCACATGCTTTTTGTCTTGCATGTGTGGCATGGGAGACTAAAATATGGGTCCATTTGGCTGTATTTTCTGCAGTTAAATGGACGCAGGCTAAATCACTGAATACTCCTGTGAAGCGTATCCAGAGGCATCCAGCAAACGCTGTTGGATGCTCCCCTTCTGCCTACATCGGATGAGTCCTACGGGATCTCCTCCATGATAGCCAATTGCATGTAGGATAGCTGTCTTCATATCTTGGAGGCTACCTCCTCCTACTTTTTGTGGATCGGGAAGGGCTGAACTAACGAATGGGTCAATGCTCATTACTATGAGTTTCACTTGCTCCTGTTGGTCCAGGCCGTACATGACTGTCTGTTGTCTAACTCGCTCAAAGAAATGGTGTGGGTCTAATGTGGGTTGAAATGTTTCTATTTTATCACGGGCATTCCCTCAACTGGGCGATGGCTAGTGAGGTGGTGTACGCAAAATCGGGTTGGTCTTCTGTCGGTACTCTGCACTGCGTGGTGACTGGATTCATAGGGTTGTGTGCTGCCTGTGCAGTTGGTGGTGCGGGTGCTTTCCTTTTCGGGGCTCTCTGAATCTCAGTTCCATTTACGTATTGATTGGCAGTTTCATCAAGTTCCTGCCAATCGGGGCCATCTTCCTGGTCTAAATTTGGTAAAAGGTGTCTCTGAAACCATTTTGCACCGAGAGCAGTGACTGTAACCGTAAAATTTGCTGCCTGCATTTGGCATGGTCTACCGAACTCTGCCTTTGTTCCGTTGTGGAACTGTGGAGTGCTCGTAGGGCGGCCTTTAAGTGCTTGCATTGCTTCTTTAATTGCTCTACTTGGTGTTCCGTTTCTTCCCTTGCCAAAACTGCGCATTGCGTGTCTTGGTCGGCCTTGTCATATTGTGTCTGAAAGCTGCTTTGGTGAGCGATTCAAGATTGGTGTGCCCATTTGACATCAGCAATCTCCTTGTCCTTCGCCGCGAGCTGCTCTCAGAGTTGCTCATTTACTTTTTCACATTCACTCACGTTTCCCTCACTACTCTTTTCTTTCTCGACAAGCTGTCTGCGGAGCGTCCTCACGACCTCCTCTGTGCCTCGCAATTGTGCCAAGGAGGACACGATTGCCATCTGCTTACAAACTCTATTTCAATTCTTCTTATGGATCTCGGTCAGATTATCCCACCAAGTTTGTCCTGTACTACCAGGACCTATCTCTTCATTTGCACAAAACTCAGACCATAGTGGCCATCCTTTCCCCTTTAGATACTTCCTAATTTCCTCTTCCTCTATGGGACACTGCTCTGTTCTATTGGTTGCTGCGACCTCTGGTTCCTGTGGGTACATAAGGTGTTCCATTGCCCTCATTGCCATTTCTACAATTATATCTTTTCCGTAATCTCTCTATCTCTACCATAATCTGTGTATCTCTACTGTGAATTTGGGATGGGGGGAATAAAGCGGTGATGCAAACAGCGGGTATGGCTTATGCTACTTTCCGGTTCACTTAACTCTCGAAGGTTTTTCGCAACAAAATCTAACGAGTTTACCTTATATCCCTGTCAGTACGCATGCAAATTACTACTCACTTCCCAATCTTGGAGGTTTGATCGATACTGGTCTTAGACTTGTGGTTTCTTTCACTTTTCTAATTGGGTTTCTAATTCAAAGGTTTTGTGGGTTCTCTCGGAGTGACAAAATCACTTCTGGGTCGAGTCCAGTCAGAGTCGCCAATAATGTTGCTATATTTACTGGCTATAAATATGGCAGTCAATAAGGTTGCCCTTTTGTCTAGATATTGATATTATATTGCTTTCAGAGTCGGCAGGTATCAAATGATACCACCACAAGGTTCAACCGCATATTGATCAAAGACCCAACAACCAGTTAGTTAGTTAGAGTTCAATAATACTTTATTTACACACCAGATTAACTTATACATGCAACATAAACACTACGAGCTTAATTACACCTAACACTATGACAACCTGTACTTAACTTCAGGCACCCGGTTTAGGCCAGAGGTACCGTTGTTCAAATCTGGATCTGCTGGATCTGGGGAAATAACTGCGGTTCAGCTAGGCTCATCCGTCTGGTAGTGAGCGTTGAACTTGGGCTTGCTTCTGGTTGTGGTGCCACAGCTGAAGATAAACGTTGCCGGAGCGCCAGGTCCAAAAGAGATCGAACACATGGCACTGTCTCTCTTTATCCTTGGGTTGGGGGGAGGGGGTTCGCGCTCTTTTGGGCGGTCTTTAGGTTTGGTCCCAATAATTCGAAGACTTCGATCACTGCCTTCGACCTGAGCCAATAAAGGGGTGGTTGCCTTGATGGCTGGGCATGTCCGAAGCGGTCATTGACCTTGCTGTTTATGCTTCCTGAGTAAAGGGAGTGGTGCCGATGTGTCTGGAATTGTGTCGGTTGCCTGAGTACCGGTCCTTTGTCTGGGGAAATGGGTCATTAGAATGCAAATTGACTGGGGGTTTTGATACTGTCTGGTTCTCTGCTTGCAAATATACATTTAGGCTCTGAGCCTGCCTGAATCTTGTATTGGCCATATTTCCCTCAAGTCTTTGCGAATGTCCATGTTTCTTTGTACGTGGCCATCCCAGATGGATACAAAGGACTTCTTTAAAATACACCTGATCAACATTTGGTCACAACTCTCCTCTTCTGGCTCGATGCCCATTTAATGGCTATGTCTCCCTGAAGCCCTTTGGGGTCTTTTTCTGCATTAAAGGTAATTAGTTAAACACTGGTTCTGTTGAATGAATGGTGTGATAAATTTGAACACATCCTTTGATCACTGGATATCAAGATGTCAAATTTGAAATGGGAGAATCAAAAGCATCTTTCTTCTGTTGCTTGTAAAGGATATCAATAAAGTTAGATAATGTGAAACCACAGCATTTTGGTTGCAGAAACAAATAAATTATAACCTGTGATTATTTTTTTTGCTATGGGAATTATAAGCATTATCCAAGCCACAAAGTTACTGCAAATATATTGTGAACAAATATTTCTCATTTCAATGGACTTATAGCTTGGAGGGAAATTAATTCATATTTTTTGTGAAGCTTGTACAATATTGATCGGTTTTCCAACTAGACAGTAAATGTTTGATGTTCCATTGTTTTTACAGAAATGCCGGGTCTGCAAGCAACGTGGTGCATCAATAGGCTGTGCCATTACGAAATGTCCAAAGAGCTTTCATTTTCCTTGTGGCGTGGAGAACCAATGTATTTTCCAGTTTACCGGACAGTTTGCGTAAGTTCTCAGAACATGTTTACAAAAGAATAGGTACCACAAAGTGTTGTTTTCTTGTGTATTCAATGTCGTGCTCACTTCCCCTGGCCCCTTGGCCAAACCTCATCAGAGGTGCCTCCCTGGTCAACTTTGTTTTTCCTCTAGTGTCTCTCCATTCTCTCATCATGCCCTCTTCAATCTCATTTTACCTGCAAGACCCACTTCTTGCGACCTCAACCCTATTTCTCCCAAATTAGCGACCACATAGCTTCCCTTCCTGGCTCCCTAGTAGGTTGACATTAATAGTTCCCTTTCCTCAAGTATTGATCCCCTCCCCTTCAAATGTTTTGATATCATACCCCTTCTGCCCTTGCAAACTACTACCCAATCTCCAACTTCCCTTTCCTCTTTCATGTCTTTGAGCATTTTGTCACTTCCCAAATCCGTGCCTATCTTTCATACAGGTCCATGTTTGAAGCCCTCCAATGTACTGTAATGGCTCATATCAAAGTCAAATTGGTATCCTGTGTGATTGCGACCATGAGTAACTATCCCTCCTCCTCTTTCCCGACCTGTCTGCACCTTTGACCTGGTTGACCACACCATCCTCCAATGCATATCTTGCATTAGTTACTTGCCATGACTTCTCTTCACACCATTTGATCAGAGCTGAAAAGCTGCAGCGATCTCTTCTAGAGCGTTAAATGGAGGACAGCAGAAAGGGATTGACTTGAGCTTAGTTGGATGACAGTAACGTCACAGAGTGATTCCTGATAAGCTCCAGTGGATGTGTGATGTTGACAAAAGGAGAATTATGTACTCCTTGTTGGAGTAGCTACAAACAGCAGCAGAATTCCTCTGTCACTTCGACACTCGACTGCTCAACATAAACCTCTTTACAGCCTAGGCTGATGTCGTCTCGTGTGTGACACTGGGCCAATACTTGATTTGGGTAACTAATTTCACACACTTGCATATGAAGTCCATGTTTGAGGGATGGCTAGAGGTGTCACCGTGACTAATTTTTCCTGAAGGCTCTTGACTCTTGACTTTCGCAGGAACTTCATTGCTGTGTCAATGTAAGCCTACTTGAGTCACTAATAAAGATTATTATTATATACGCCTGTGAATTAAATCTTAAATTGAATAAGACTCATCCTCCCACTGGGTGATTGCATTGACCCAGCGCAGCACCTCACTCCATATCTCCCACCCTAGCTCGATCCCAAGCTCCTGCTCCCATTTGCCCTTAATCCTATTCACCAGTGCCATTTATTTTTTTCCCAACCATCCATTTATATCCCCAATCCTTCCCCCTCCCATATATCTGGAATCGTCATCTTTTCCAGAAATGTATACTCTGGTAACGACAGGAACCCAGGTGCAAACTTCAGTGCAAAGTCTGGCACCTGTAGGCATCAGAACACACTTCCCCTCGGCAACACTAATTTCTCTCAACACCGCCCGCTCCACAAACCGCTCCTCTAGATACAGGTCCCACATTCATTCTACTCCTTCCCCTCACCACCTCTCGTGCATCCCATCAAAGGGCAGTACGGTGGTGCACTGGTTAGCACTACTGCCTCACGGCGCCGAGGTCCCAGGTTCGATCCCAGCTCTGGGTCACTGTCTGTGTGGAGGTTGCACATTCAGCTGGTTCCAAATATTTATCGAAGAAACCACCACTGGGCTATTAGAATATTTCCCTGGGGCAAACAGGAGCTGGGCCGGTAACATGGCTCTCAGACTTGACCCCTTACAGCAGTCATCCTCCACCCGCACCCAATCTGACCCCTTCCCACCATTGCCTCATCTTCTCCACATTGGCTGCCCAAAACTATTGCAGTGGATTCAGTAGTGCTAGCCCCTCTACCTGCCTTTTCCTCTGCAGCAATGCCTTACTGACCTGTTGTGTCTTAACCACCCTCACAAACCTGGCAATTAACCCATTGACCCGCCGAAAAAGGGCTTTGGGAAAAGAAATTGGGAGAGTTTGGAAAATAAACAAGAACCTGTACCCTCCCTGCCTGTGGCAGGGCACCCCACCTCTTTAGATCGCCCTTTACCCCCTCTACCAGTTCTGCTAAATTCCACCCGTGCATCGCTGCCCAGGCACCTTGTGATCTGGATCCCCAAATATCTAAACGGAACCTTCGCAATCTTGAACGGCAGAGCCCCCAGGTTCAAGTTCCTTCCCAACACATTCGCCGGCAAGACCTCGCTCTTTCCTACATTCAATTTGTACCCCGAAGAGGCCGCAAATATTCCCAGCAACGCCATCATTCTTCCCATGCTATTCAACGGATGTGCTGCAAATAGCAAGTAGGCTGCAAATAGCAAGTAGTCTGCAAATCGCAACACCCTGTGCTAGCCCCATAATCCCCTGCCACCCCTCTGAGGCCTGGAGCGTAATCACCAGCGACTCGATTGTCAGTGCAAAAGTAACGGTGACCCCTGCCCGTTCTCCTATGCAGCCTAAAAAAACTTGACTCCACCCCATCCTTGGAGAATGAATAGAGCAATCGTACCCATGCCACAAATGTCGGCCCAAACCTCCTCAGAACCTCAAACAAATAGCCATTCAACACGGTCAAAGGCCTTCTCCGCTACGATCATGTCCGGCACCCTGCTGCCCATTGGGTCATGACCACATTCAATAGCTTCCTAGATTTACTGGATAACCACTGCACCTTCACAAACCTTGCTGCCACTATCTCCGGCACACGCCTCTTCAATCGATTCGCCAATGACTTTGCCAGGATCGTTACATTCATATTTAATAATGGAATTGGCTTGTATGAAGCACATTCCAGTGGGTCATTGTCTTTCTTTGGAATCAAAGAATTAGAGGCCTGCGCCAGCGTGTTTGGCAGCTCCCCATTCTCCAGTGCTCATTGACCATACTCAAGGGGTGCAGGGCCAAATCCCCCAAAAACTGTTTCTAAAATTTGCCCGGGGAGCCACATGTCCCCGGTGCCTTCCCTGACTGTATTGACCCCACCCCTACCGTTATCTTCTACAAACTTAGTGGCTCCTCCTATGTCTACCGCCTGTTCTCCCCCACTTTTGGGACCACTAGCCCATCCAAGAACCCCCTCATACCCACCGCCTCTGCCCCAGGCACCGAGCTGCACAACATGCTGTAAAGGTCCTCAAAGACTTTGTTGATCTTTTCCGGCTCCGGCTCTATCTACATTAATCTTTTGTGGCTCCATCTCCATCTACAAGTTTGCTGACGATGCAATCATAGTGGGCCAGATCTTGAACAACGACGAGTCAGAATACAGGAGGGAGATAGAGAACCTAGTGGAGTGGTGCAGTGACAACAACCTATCCCTCAATGCCAGCAAAACTAAAGAGCTGGTCATTGACTTCAGGAAGCAAAGTACTGTCACATTGTCAGCATCAAGAGACGGTTAGCAGTTTCAAGTACCATGGGGTACACATATCCAAAAATCTGTCCTGGTCCACCCATGTGGACGCTACCACCAAGAAAGCACAACAGCGCCTGTACTTCCTCAGGAAACTAAGGAAATTCGGCATGTCCACATTAACTCTTACCAACTTTTACAGATACACACAGAAAGTATCCTGTCGGGCTGCATCACAGCCTGGTATGTCAACTGCTCGGACCAAGACCGCAAGAAACTTGGGAGAATTGTGAACACAGCCCAGTCCATCATACGAATCTGCTTCCCATTCATTATCTCCATCTACACCTCCCGCTGCCTGGGGAAATCTGGCAGCATAATCAAAGACCCCTCCCACCCGGCTTACTCACTCTTCCAACTTCTTCCATCGGGCAGGAGATACAAAAGTCTGAGAACACGGATGAACAGACTCAAAAACAGCTTTTTCCCTGCTGCTTTCAGACTCCTAAACAACCCTCTTATGGACTGACCTCATTAGCACTACATCCCTGTATGCTTCACTCAATGTATAAAAGATATGTATAAAAGCAAATTAGTGCAGATGCTGGAATCTGAAACAAAAGAAAAAATGCTGGGAAATCTTAGCACTCTGGCAGCATCTGTAGGAAGAGAAAAGAGCTCACGTTTCGAGTCCGATGACTCTTTGTCAAAGCCGGTGTTATGTAATTACATTATGTACCTTGTGTTGGCCTATTATGTATTTTCTTTTACTTCCTTTTCTTTTCATGTACTTAATGATCTGTTGAACTGCTCGCAGAAAAATACTTTTCACTGTACCTTGATACATGTGACAATAAACAAAATCCAATCCTCTCCCCTCTGCCGCCCTCACCCTCAACTGTGTCACCAACATCCCCCCCCCCCCCCCCCCCCCCCCCCCCCCCCCGGGCTACCCATCACAGCTCCCTCCCCCACTCTGCTTCTGCTTACTAGTATGGCAACTTCTACCTGGAGGGCCAGACAAAGAGCCTCACCACTACCTCCTATCCCATCTCGTCCAACCACCCCCCTCATCGACCCATCTCACTTTCCCCTGCCGCCACTTGCCTCCTCAGCTGATGTGCCAGCAACTGACTGGCATTCTCGCCAGTATTGTGTGTCCCTCACACTAATAATAATAATAATCTTTATTGTCACAAGTAGGCTTACATTAACACGGAAATGAAGTTACTGTGAAAAGCCCCGAGTCGTCACATTCCAGCGCCTGTTTCAGGTAAACAGAGGGAGAATTCAGAATGTCCACATTGCCTAACAGCATGTCGACAGAGTTGACCCATTGCCTTCCCTGTCGTTAACTGATCAAATTGCCCCTGCAAACCCTTCCTTTACGCCAACAGCTCCCTCATCGACACCGCCACAAATCTACTGTCCAAGTCTACAATGCCTTCCAACAACCTCCCTTACTCCTCCTTTTCCCCCTGAACCACCACCTTTAACACCTCCCAGAATGTAGCTGCAGAGACCACCCGGTTTTGATTGAATTCTACATAATCCTTTATCGTCTATGCGCCCTATCACAAAAGTCTTTATTCACCAATAATCCCAAATCAAATTACCACCCTGGTCTCTGTGCCCACCCCAACTCCAGCCTCGCATCGACGTAATACGGCGAATGATCCGAGAAGACTATACCTGCACACTCCGCCCTCACAACCCCCCGCCCTAAGCAGCACCTCCTTCCCCACCATAAATAAATTAATTCTCAAGTATATCCAGTGGATATGGCAGAAAAAGGAGTATTCTCTCTCAACTGGGTGCCTAACCCTCCATTGATCCAGTCTGCCTCCTACCCCCATCTGCTCCATAAACACCCCAACTCCCTTCTCAATTAAGATCCACCATCGTCTCCATTCCCCACCGACTTGAGCCCACATAAAATGGTCGCCCCCTCCAGCTTGGGGCAGCACGGTAGCACAGTGGTTAGCTCTGTTGCTTCACAGCTCCAGGGTCCCAGGTTGGATTCACTGCTTGGGTCACTGTCTGTGCGGAGTTTGCACGTTCTCCCCGTGTCTGCGCGGGTTTCCCCAAGGGTGCTCCAGTTTCCTCCCACAGTCCAAAGATGTGCGAGTTAGGTGGATTGGCCATGCTAAATTGCCCGTAGTGTCCAAAAAGGTGAGGTGGTGTTCCTGGTTTACGAGGATAGGGTGGAGGTGTTAGCTTAAGCAAGGTGCTCTTTCCAAGAGCCGGTGAAGACTCGATGAGCCAAATGGCCTCCTTCTGTACTGTATGTTCTGTGTTCTCTTTATTTTTAAGGGGCAATTTAGCGTGGCCAATCTACCTGTCTTGCACATCTTTTGGTTTTGTGGAGGTGAGGCCCAAGCAGACACTGGGACAATGTGCAAAATCCACACGGACAATGTCCCAGGACCGGAATTGAATGCAGTGAAGCAGCAGTGCTAACCACTGCACCACCATGCTGCCCCCCCCCCCCCCCCCCCCAATATCTAATTCCAACTTAATAACAACTGTGTCACCAACATACCCCCCCCCCCCCCCCCCCCCCCCCCCCCCCCCCCCCCGGCTACCCATCACAGCTCCCTCCCCCACTCTGCTTCTGCTTACTAGTATGGCAACTTCTACCTGGAGGGCCAGACAAAGAGCCTCACCACTACCTCCTATCCCATCTCGTCCACCCAACCCCCTCATCGACCCATCTCAATTCCTGCCACCCGACAGACAGAGTCCCATCAACCCCCCACCTTTCTCTCAACAGGTACCGCAGGCAGGGGAACCCCCATCACCCCAACCACAGCAAGGCACACATATCAACATCACATTCATGAAAAGGGTGGCATGGTGCAGTGATTAGCACTATTGCCTCACGGTGCCGAGGACCCGGGATTGACCCCGGCCCATCCCATCATCGCCATTTCGACTTCCAACGAGACAATTTGATCGCTCCAATCCGATACTGTCCTCTCCATCTCCTTGCTCGTCGCTCCCTGTGCCTCCAGCTACTTCTCCACTCGCAACCTCAATTTCCACCGAACAGTCCGCATCCATCTCCTTGCACTGCAGTCTGAATTGCCCCTTAATGAAACTCATTTGCTGCTCCATCTGTAAATTGGCCGGCGACAAAAAAACACCTTTCTCACCATCTTTCCCACCGTTGTTGCGCTTCTGGGCAAGGGTTCTTACCGACTTTAATCGGGTCTGGTAGCCAGTCATCATCCCACACTGGGGGTGAATCCACTGCCCTCTTCTCTCCTTCCTATTCGGACCAAAACTACACTTCCATGCAGGAGCTACACTGTGTGCAACCGGTCAACCATAGCCACCATCTGAAGTCTGACTTTATGTCTTTGAGATGCCCTGTGGTATGGATTCCTTTGGTATGGATTCCAGTGCTCAGCTGACTGTAGAATACTGCCTGTGCCATACAGGAATCATCCATACGAAACACATGATTGACCAAACAAAGCTGAATTCTGGTGGCATGCTCTATGTCAGGTGTTCAACACTTCTGTATTGGGGATTTGCCCTGCCACCTGATGTTGCAAGTAGCTTTCAAGAAGGGGAGTAGAGACAACCCCGGTAACTATAGACCAGTGAGACTTACTTCTGTTGTGGGCAAAGTCTTGGAAAGGTTTATAAGAGATAGGATTGATAATCATATAGAAAGGAATAATTTGATTAGGGATAGTCAACAATGTTTTGTGAAGGGTAGGTCGTGCCTCACAAATCTTCTTGGGTTCTTTGAGAAGGTGACCAAATGGGTGGACGAGGGTAAAGCAGTTAATGTGGTGGATATGGATTTCAGTTTAGCATTTGATAAGGTTCCCCACGGTAGGCTATTGCAGAAAATACGGAGGCATGGGATTGAGGGTGATTTAACGGTTTGGATCAGAAATTGGCTAGCAAGGGCAGCACGGTGGCCTAGTGGTTAGCACAACCGCCTCACAGCGCTGAGGTCCCAGGTTCGATCCCGGCTCTGGGTCACTGTCCGTGTGGAATTTGCACATTCTCCCCGTGTCTGCGTGGGTTTCGCCCCCACAACCCAAAAATGTGCAGTGTAGGTGGATTGGCCACGCTAAATTGCCCCTTAATTGGAAAAAATAATTGGGTAATCTAAATTTATTAAAAAAAAAGAAATTGGCTAGCTGTAAGAAGGCAGAGGGTGGTGGTTGATGGGAAATGCTCAGCCTGGAGTTCAGTTACTAGTGGTGTACCACAAGGATCTGTTTTGGGACCACTGCTGTTTGTCAATTTGTGAGTAAATTTGCAGATCACACTAAAGTCAGTGGAGTTGTCGACAGTGCGGAAGGATGTTGCAGGTTACAGAGGGACAGCTGGGCTGAGAGGTGGCAAATGGAGTTTAATGCAGAAAAGTGTGAGGTGCTTCATTTTGGAAGGAGTAACAGGAGTGCAGAGTACTGGGCTAATGGTAAGATTCTTGGTTGTGCTGATGAGCAGAGCGATCTCTGTGTCCATGTACATAGATCCCTGAAAGTTGCACCCAGGTTGATCGGGTTGTTAAGAAGGCGTGCGGTGTGTTAGCTTTTATTGGTAGAGGGATTGAGCTTCGGCGCCATGAGGTCATGTTGCACCTGTACAAAACTCTGGTGCGGCCGCATTTGGAATATTGCGTGCAGTTCTGGTCGCCGCGTTATTGGAAGGATGTGGAAGCATTGGAAAGGGTGCAGAGGAGATTTACCAGGATGTTGCCTGGTATGGAGGGACGATCTCATGAGGAAAGGCTGAGGGACTTGAAGCTGTTTTCGTTAGAGAGAAGAAGGTTAAGAGGTGACTTAATTGAGGCATACAAGATGATCAGAGGATGAGATAGGGTGGACAGTGAGAGCCTTTTTCCTCGGATGGTGATGGCTAGCATGAGGGGACATAGCTTTAAATTGAAGGGAGATAGATATAGGACAGATGTCAGAGGTCGGTTCTTTACTCGGAGAGTAGTAAGGGCGTGGAATGCCCTGCCTGCAACAGTAGTGGACTCGCCAACACTAAGGGCATTCAAATGGTCATTGGATAAACATATGGATGATAATGGAATAGTGTAGATGGGCTTTAGATTGGTTTCACAGGTGTGCGCAACATCGAGTGGCCTGTACTGCGCTGTAATGTTCTACATTCTTTAAAAAAATGATGGAATGCCTCTCGCTGCTTTATCTGTACCCATACTTCACCCATAGAGAAGTGATGTAAGAATTACTGCCTGTAGACTTTAATCTTTATTCTGAGACTATTTCCAGGTTCTTTTCAAAGTCTTGAGTGAGGAAGGGTGGTCACATTTTTGATTTTATTTATTTGATTTGATTTATTATCGTCACATGTAATAGTATGCAGTGAAAAGTATTGTTTTTTGCATGCTGTACAAACAATGCATACCGTACATAAGGAAGGAAGGAGAGACTGCAGAATATAATGTTACAGTTATAGCAAGGTGTAGAGAGAAGATTAACTTAATACGAGGTAGGTCCATTCAAAAGTCTGATGGCAGTAGGGAAGAAGCTGTTCTTGAGTCGGTTGGTACATGACCTCAAACTTTGGTATCTTTTTCCTGACGGAAAGAGGTGGAAGAGAGTATGTCCGGGGTGCGTGGGGTCCGTAATTATGCTGTCTGCCTTTCTGAGGCAGCGGGAATTATAGATAGAGTCAATGGATGGGAGGCTGGTTTGCGTGATGGACTGGGCTACATTCACAGCCTTTTGTAGTTTGTATTAGAACATAGAACATTACATCGCAGTGCAGGCCCACGATGCCTGCGGTCTTGGGCAGGGCAGGCTCCATACCAATCTGTCCATACAGATGGGCAGAGCAGTGGAAGATTGGTATTTAATAACGAATTTAAGCACGGTAGCATTGTGGTTAGCACAATTGCTTCACAGCTCCAAGGTCCCAGGTTCGATTCCTGGCTTGGGTCACTGTGTGTGCAAAGTCTGCACGTTCTCCCCGTGTGCGCGTGGGTTTCCTCTGGGTGCTCCGGTTTCCTCCCACAGTCCAACCATGTGCGGGTTAGGTGGATTGGCCATGCTGAATTGTCCTTAGTGTCCAAAATTGTCCTTAATATTGGGTGGCATTACTGGGTAATGGGGATAGGGTGGAGGTGTTGACCTTGGGTAGGGTGCTCTTTCCAAGAGCCGGTGCAGACTCGATGGGCCGAAGGGCCCCCTTCTGCAGATTCTACGATCAGTGCAAGGTGATGCACTTTGGAAGAAGAAATAGGACAAGGGAGAATGTAATTAATGGCAGGACACTAGGAAGCTCCAGAGGAACAGATGGAACATGGGAATTTGTTTACTGGTCCCTGAAGGCGGCAGAGCAGGTGAGTAGGGTAGTTAAGGCATTTGGGCCTTTATCAGTCCAGGCATAGAATATGAGGAAGGGGGTCATGATGGAGCTGGACAGAACGTTGGGTTAGGGCAGAGCTGGAGTATTGTGTGCCCTTCTGGTCAGCTCACTGGAGGAGGAAGATGATTGCACTGGCGAGGGTACTGAGGAGATTCAAACGGATGTAGCTGGGATGGAGCATCTGTGATGGAGATTGTTTTCGTTGGAGCAGAGAAGGCGGGGAGGGGGTGGTGGGTTATGATTGAGGTGTATAAGATTGAGGGGTTTCGACAGGGTAAATAGGAAGCAATAGGCTAGCACTGCTGCCTCACCGCGCCTGGGACCCGGAATCAATTCCGTCATCAGGTGACTGTGTGGAGTTTGCACTTTCCCCCGTGTCTGTGGTTTTCCTCCAGTTTCCTCCCGCAGTCCAAAGATCATAGAACATAGAACATAGAACAGTACAGCACAGAACAGGCCCTTCGGCCCTCGATGTTGTGCCGAGCAATGATCACCCTACTTAAACCCACGTAACCCGTATACCCATAACCCAACAATCCCCCCCATTAACCTTACACTACGGGCAATTTAGCATGGCCAATCCACCTAACCCGCACATCTTTGGACTGTGGGAGGAAACCGGAGCGCCCGGAGGAAACCCACGCACAAACGGGGAGGACGTGCAGACTCCACACAGACAGTGACCCAGCCGGGAATCGAACCTGGGACCCTGGAGCTGTGAAGCATTGATGCTAACCACCATGCTACCGTGATGTGCAAGTTAGGTGGATTGGCCATGCTAAATTGTCACTTGGTATCCAGCAATCAGTAGGTTAGGTTAAAGGATTATACAAATGGGGCTTGGGTGGAGTACTGTTTCAGAGGGTTGATGCAGACTTAATGGGCCGAATGGCCTCCTTCTGCACTATAGGGATTCTATTGAATCACTTTGCAATCTTCATAAATTATCTTAATGGTGTTCCTATCTTTTAACCTTCCAGATCTTACTGTTGGGAGCACAGACCTGTGCAAAAGGTACCATCTATATGGTCAGGTAGTTCTTACACATGTGCTGTCTGTTTAGAATCCATTGACCCACTTCCATCATATGACATTTTGAAGAGTCCTTGCTGTAAAAACACATGGTTTCACAGACAGTGTGTGCAGGTGAGTGAACCGTAAAATATTAATTATATACATTGTTGGGGATAGTATTCAGTAGTGTGGTCTCTGCTTCAAAAATAATTTCAATACACCTGCACTTCTGAAATTATAGTTGATAGTCTTCAGTACAAAATGGGAGCACTTTTGGGACCTAGTTACTTAAATTCTACAGTTTTGGGTTTTTTTTGGGGGGTATCTGATTGCCATCTCCTTTTCTGGTGTACTTATATTCTTGCTTCCATCATCAATTTAAACGAGTGCAAAATATTTATCTTTCTATGCATCTACTCCCTCCTTTTCCCTCTGTTTTTTGTTACAAATATTCTTATAAACGGCTGCTGGCTGTTGCATATTATCTTTAGAGTCGATAGTTTTGCAGCACAGCTCATTTCATTTCAAGAGGTCCTTCAGTCCATTGTGTCTGCACCTATCTATTCTAATCTCATTCTCCAGCACTTAACCCAAGCTTTTATGCTCTGGTGCTTCAAGTGTTTATCTAAATGTTTCTTAACTGTTGTGAGAGTTCCTGCTTCTCCCACTCTTTCAGACAGAGAGTTCCAGATTCTGACCACCCTCTGGGTCAAATCCCTGCTAAATCTCAAGCCCCCCTGGTTATTGACCCCTCTTACTAAAAATCATAAATTCTCTACAGTGCAGAAGGAGGCCGTTTGGTCCATTGAGTCTCCACTGGCCTTTGGAAAGAGCAATCGATTTAAGCATAAGCCCAAGCCTCCACCCTATCCCAGTAACACCACTGAACCTTTTTGGACACTTCAGGGGCAATTTAGCGTAGCCAGTCCATCTAAGCTGCACATCTTTGGACTGTGGGAGGAAACCGGAGCATCCCACGTTGACACTGGGAGAATGTGCAATCCCCACACAGTCACCCATAGCCAGAATAGAACCAAGTCCCTGGAACTGAGGCAGCAGCGCTAACCACTGTGCCACCATGCCACTGTCGTAAGAGGGGAAAGTTTCTTCCTATTATTATGGGCCAGGGTTTAGAGAACCCCAAAGTATATCATCTGACCCACAACCTTTACTAGATTGTGGTATGGGGAGCACACGGCCCACTCTACAAGTGTAGTACAGCAGAAATCTAAAAGTATTTTTTGAAGCAAAATAATGTTTATTCTATGAACTCAGTCAACCCTTTTAAAACATAGTGAATTTCTTGGCAACCATCAATTCAAATACAATCCCCGAAGAATACTTCGGAATGTTCCTTTTAACATCCAAAATACAAAAAAAAACCTTTTAACAGAAGAACAACAGGTTTAAATTCACTACTGAGAATAGTTATCACTCTGAATTCACCAAATAATCAAGAGATAGTCTTTAGATGGCAGAGAGAACAGATTTACACCTTCTTTGGCTGGCTGTAGCTCCAACACTAAAATAAAAGTAAAAAACACAGCCAACACCCAAGCTTTTTCTCAAAGCGAAACTAAAAAGCAGAGCCAGAGCTCAGCTCCACCCACACTCTGACATCACTGCAGCCACTTGAGCAGACAAACATTTCTTCAGTGACATTCCCATGACACCTCCCCCAAGAAAAAAAAATAAACCAAAACTTCAAGATGGTTTCATTTTTCACCTTTCACTGTCCTTTAAGAAATGCACACAGTAAATATACTTTTTCATTTCAAAAACAAAACATGCAAACAGGTATAATAACATAGTCCACTTTAGTTCTTCCTCCACCGAACCGGCTTCTCGATTGACAGTCTCTTTGGACAAGAAGGTCTCTGCACGATCCATCCATTTCTCTACGCTTCGGCATTTCTCTTTAAAGTCAGATACTTTAGTTCAATCTGATCACAGAGTCCCTTGTAATTCTCCAACACAGGAACATTGGTTATCACAACTTTCAGGCAGTCAAATGCCTGTTGAAACTTCGATGTCCACTAAAATTTTAGACGTTTCTTCTGCAAGCCCATCAGTGGAGCGACCACACTGCTAAAATTCGCTACAAATTTCCAGTAAAATCCACTCATACCAATAAATCGCATTATTTCCTGTCCTGTTGTGGGTCTCGGAAACTCCTCAATAACTGTTGTTTTTGCATCCCGTATGACCATTCGACCCTGTCCAATTGTATGGCCAATGAAAGTGACTTGAGCTTTTCCAAATTCAATTTTGGCTAGGTTTACCACCAAACCCGCCTCCTGAAGTCGATCGAATAACTCCATCAGATGTTTTAAATGTTCTTTCCATGTCTGGCTGAAAATTACCAGATCGTCGATGTATACAGCATAATTGGGTTATCCTGAAATAACTTTGGTAGTTAACCGTTGAAATGTGGCTGGGGGATTTTCCATGCCAAATGGCATAACTTTGAATTGGTATATACCATCTGGAGTCACAAAAGCTGAAACCTCCTTCGCCCTTTCGGATAAAGGTACCTGCCAGTAACCTTTAAGTAAATCCAGTTTGGAAATAAAAGCTGATTGTCTTACTTTCTCAAGGCAATCCTCCAAACGTGGGATAGGAAAAGAGTCCGTTCTTGTAACTGCATTAACCTTTCTATAGTCCACACACAACCATTGTGTAGCGTCCTGTTTTGGTACCACCACAATGGGTGAGCTCCATTGGCTGCAACCCACTTCAATTATGTATGGATGTGGTTTGATTGGAACATCATTTCTCACATATGCATCAAGTATAGCCATTTTAGTACTTCCCAATTTATCTGCACAAACTTGCCCATGTGATATTGTTGAAATCTACCATGCGGTTCGGTGTAGTCTCGTATACACTTTAACTGTAGAAATTTAAGCTACACTTCTAGGGTGCGAAATTAAATCTTTTATTGTGTCTATTGATTATAATTGAGAGTTTGAAATCATCTTGTGGCTACAAATCAAATGTTCTCAAGAAAAACCCTGCACAAGGCTTGAAGAAATATAATCAAACTTAGTGGTTTACAAAGGAATTGAACTTTCAAAATAGAGTAATGGTTTCTTGCTCAAAGCAAACAGCTTGTGCAGACTTTAGATTTAGAGTAGAAATATGAAAATACAAAATAAGGACAGCGAATAGTTTGATAAATAGTATAGAGTGATCCTGGGTTGAAAATGGCTGCCCATACCTCTTTCTTTAAGGAAAATGTTATCAGTCTGACTCCATCAATTCCTACCCCTGTAATGTGTTGATTGGCTTGGATGAGTATCAAATGCATTTGATTGGATGATTAGTTGTCAATGATCAATGTGCAACACAGATGTGAATATGTTGCATCTTTGGGTGTTTGCTGTGTGTTGGAATGTGACTTACACTTTTTATCAGATCTGGTTTCTGCTAACTGCTATACTTATTCACATTTTGAACAATGGTAGATTCATGTTAACTTATGGTACACTTTTTGACCTTCATTGAATTGTTTCGTTTGCTTCTAGTTAGGCTGCAAACATTTCAAATGTTTCAAATCTATGCTTTTATTATTGCAAGCGGTACGCTTTGTAATCTGAGGTTGTGTTTGCAGTCTTTTTATTTCATAGAATTTACAGTGCAGAAGGAGGCCATTCGGCCCATGGAGTCTGCACTGGCTCTTGGAAAGAGCACCCAAGCCCACACCTTCCACCCTATCCCCATAACCCAGTAACCCCACCCAACACTAAGGGCAATTTCAGACACCAAGGACAATTTAGCATGACCAATCCACCTAACCCGCACATCTTTGTAATTATGATGGAATTCATTTGAACATGAATTTTGACACAGACTTTAGTATTTACATCAAAATGGCGAAATCAATAATTCTTTTACCTATCAAAAATAGCTGGTTTCCTTCTGATATCAATAACTCCTTAAGGTCAGTCCGTTTTTCCTCTGGTAGGTAACCCAACAATTTATCCCAATTTAAGAACATCCTCGTTTTCAAAATTAATTTGAGGTATGTCAAATTCACAGTCATCTGGATTTGGTTTGTCACTTTGAATTAGAATCATTAAAACTTCCTCCTGTTGCTCTCCTTCCCTTTCAAAGCACCTTTTAAGCATATTCAGATGACACGCGGTGAGTTTTCCTTCTATCTGGTGTTCTTACCACATAATTCACCTCACTTTCAATCTGATAAGGTCCACAAAACCTTGCTTTTAAAGGTTCACCTATCACTGGTAACAATACTAAAACTTTATCTCCACAGGAACAACTACGAACTTTGGATTTCTTGTCTGCTACCCGTTTCATCATATGTTATGCACCCTTTAAATGCTGTCTCGCCAATTCACCTGCTCTATTTAATCGTTCCCAAAAATTTGACACGTAATCCAATAATCGAGTTCCGACTGCTCACTCACCAATTTTTCCTTAATCAATTTAAGTGGTCCTCATGACCAAAAATTAATTCCAAAGGACCGAATTTGGTTGACTCATTAGGTGCATCCCTAATTGCAAACAGTATGAATGGAATCCCTTTATCCCAATCCTCTAGATAATCTTGACAATAAGCCCTCAACATTGTCATTAATGTCTGATGCCACCTTTCTAATGCTCCCTGCAATTCTGGATGGTAAGCAGTTGATTTATATTGTTTTATTCCTACGCTATCCATAACTTCTTTGAATAGCTTTGAGATAAAAATTTGATCCTTGATCTGATTGTATTTCTGTGGGTAGTCCAAATCTAGTAAAGAAATTAAGTAACTCCTCCACAATCTTTTTAGCTGTAACATTGCGTACTGGCAGACACATCAATTATAGTCAAAAAATATTGATTCCCACTTTTCGTTTTCTGAAGCGGTCCTACGCAATCTATTAAGACCCTTGTAAAAGGTTTCTCAAATGCTGTAATGGGTATTAAGGGCGCTGGTTTTATCACTGCTTGAGTTTCCCTATCACTTGACATGTGAATAAAAAATGAAAATCGCTTATTGTCACGAGTAGGCTTCAATTAAGTTACTGTGAAAAGCCCCTAGTCACCACATTCCGGCGCCTGTTTTTGGAGGCTGGTACGGGAATTGAACCGTGCTGCTGGCCTGCCTTGGTCTGCTTTAAAAGCCAGCGATTTAACTCAGTGTGACAGGATCAACAAAGTTTAACTATATCTGTATGTAGTCGAGACCAATAACAATGTTTTTGGATTTCAGTTTGAGTTTTCCTTATTCCCAAATTACCTCCAACTGGTACCTCATGTGCAACTCGCAACACCTCCTTTCTATACCCTACCGGCAATACCACTTGATGAACTTCTGCCTACTTTTCATCTGCCTGCATATGTAAAGGTCTCCATTTTCTCACCAAGACATCGCTTTTACGGTAATAACACTCTGGTACACACTCAGATTACTCTTCCATGTATGCTTTCTGATACACCCGGTTTATTTCTAAAACTTTCTGTTGTAACTTCACCAATTTTTCTGAATGAAAAATATCCACCTGTTCTTGTTCTTTTTCAACCATCTGATCAAAAATCATTTCTGATAATTGAACTTCAACTTTATCTTCACTCTCTGATTTCTCCTCTTGTCTTAACCTGTGACTTTGCGACCTTGTTACTACATAATCCGGAAATATCCCAGGATATTCGTCCTTCAACATTTCAGTTGTCTGATTTTTCCACTGGCTTATCAACCACAGTAGGCATCACTCCCACTTGCGATCCAGCTGTATCATTACCGAAGATAAACTGTATTCCTGGACAAGATAGTTTCTCTCTTACTCATACTTCCACTTCATCACTCTTCACTGGACTGTCCAACCTTATCTAATATAATGGAATTGGAACGCTACTCTTCTCACCCTGAATTCCACTTATTCCCACCTTTTCTGGCAATATTCTTTCCAAACTACATAACTCCTCATCTCTTCCCATTAAAGATTGACTATCTCCTTTATCTCTTAAAATTGTGACTTTACTTCCTCCTGATACACATGAGTAAACTTTTTACCCACACAAGTAAATTATTTAAAGAGATCTTTAAAGAGATCTGGCACCTTCTTATCAATCACCTCTTAATCAGGCTGTACAACCTTTTGCACCTCCTTCGCTTCATTTGGGCTTTCCTTTACCACTTTAACAAACCCCACTTATCCTGTTTTACCATGACAACCTTCCCAGTGCTTTTCTTCAACCATCAACACTGCCTTTACATGGCCTAGTCTATTGCAGTTAAAACATTTAAAACTTTTTATGTGTCTTTAAATGTTGCTCGTTCTGGGTGAGTGTGCTTTACACTCAATTTGGCTCTGTTTCGTTCCTTAGCTCTAGAGTCGCCAGGTATCGTTAAGATACCGCCACAAGTTTCAAGTTCAGACCAATAACTCCATACACCAGTTAGTAAGTTCAAACAAGACACGTTTATTATAATACAGTTATCTACTAATTATGCATATAAAACTACAAGACTGGGCTAATCCTACCACTAACAGGCCAAATACTTATCTGGATAAGGGAACTGCCGGATCAGGGAACAACGGCCTCTAGCTTTGTCCTGGATCCGCAGGCTTCCAGTCGGTGTGGACTAAAGGGGTCAGGAGTGTCTACTCTCGTAGCGTATGACACTTAATTGATGGCGGCTGCTGACCAGGCCTCTCCTTCTCAAGGTCTTCTGCTGCAACGGTGTTCTGCTGGGAAGGCTGGCTGGTCAAGGAGAGGCTGGTCAAGAGAGCGAATCAGTTCTGTGACCTGTCTTTTATAGGTCCCAGGGGCTTTGCATCCTTCAGGGCGGACCCTCTATAAACCTGCAATCGGTTGGGTCTCTTCCCAATCGATTGATTTGAATTTCCCCAATAATGGGGCAGTCCCTCGATCACTGGGTGGTTCTTGGGGCTTATTGTTTTGGACTTCTCTTGGCGCCGAGAAGTCTGGCCTTTATTCAATGTAGCGATTTGAGTTAACTTGTTTCCATTGTACCTGGGAATCACCGGGTATCGCCTCATTAGTATGCTAACTTGTTTTTTTCACAGTACTGTCTGGTTTCTGCAGCAGTCAGAATACACAAGCGCTTCTGCAAGCTGCTTGCTTTTGCAACATGTGCATTTTCCCTGCATTCTTTGTAAACTTCCATTTTGTGTTGGACAGTGGCCACCCACCTGGATTTCCTTTTTTAATCTGAGGTACACTCTTATTATTGCCCATCAGATCACCTGTGACAACAATTCATGACTGAAATGCTTAAACCCAGACAACGTCATGGTGAATCTCCTCTGCACCCATTCTAGTGCAGTCACATCCTTCCTATAGTCGAGTGACCAGAACTGCACACAGTAGTTTAGCTGTGGACGTACCATTATTTTATACAGCACCATATAATCTCCCCCCTCTTCTATTCTGTGCCCCGGGTAAGAAAGGCAAGTATCCTATCTGCCTTCGTAACCACCTTGGGCGTAATTTAACTGCTGTTAGAACACAGGAGCGGATAAAATCCTGGTCTGCGCTCGGCTCCGATTGGTTTACAATCTAACCAGCCCATTGACGAGAACCGAATCCTGCTGCCGCATGGCGAGAAACCAATTAAAGCCAATCTCAGTACCATTAACGGGAACGACCCCCTATCTAACAGCCTCCCATGATCTAACCGCCTCCCCAGCAAGTGGTCACACAGGCGCCGATTAGTATACAATTTGTAAAATGTGAAACTGGCAGAATGGCTGCCTCCCCCCGGATTGTGTACCCATAACCCGGGCAACTCCAACTGCTGTCTGTCTGTCCGACAGACCACCCATAACTCCCACTGACCATGGTAGTCTCTGGCCACGCGGCTGAATGCTATTGCTGATGGAGAATTGGCAATTGCAGTAACGCAGCACTTCCCAGCTCCCAAGTGGCTGTGTATGGTGTGTGTTTTGTGAGCTCCTACCTGAGGATTACAAATTTTGCAGGCTGATGATTTCTGCAGCCTGGAAAATGGACAGGAAGGAGCAATTTGCTGCTGCCTGATTTTTGAACTACAAGATGGGGAAGGGGGAGCTCTTTCCCATTGCACTCGATTCCATTTCTGAATGATTACTACCAGGAGCTGCAAGAGAGAGAGAGAAGTTCTGCAGCTAAGCCTGGGCTTCACCCTGGGACTGGATTTCAAAACTGCCTGCAACAGAGGGAGGATGGAGGGGCTGGAACTGCTTGCTCCTTGTTCACCTGCAGGGCCCTATGGTCTGAGGCCTTGCAGCCATCTGCAGAAGGAGAAACAGGAGGCTATTACAACAGCTGGAAGGAGATGAAGAGAAGAGGAAGGTTGGTGTATTTGAACTTGCCTTTTTTTCATCCGCCAATTGCGCTGGGATGGGTGGGAGTGGGACCCACGGTTTGTGAGACTTATTTGCTTCGCTGAAGACGCTGTCCTCTCACCCACCAAAGGACTGGTTGCTGTGTTAAGACAGAGGTGGTAGGGGGACGAGATGACGAGTTGGGCAGCATGGTAGCATTGTGGATAGCACAATTGCTTCACAGCTTCAGGGTCCCAGGTTCGATTCCGGCTTGGGTCACTGTCTGTGTGGAGTCTGCACATGCTCCCCACGTGTGCGTGGGTTTCCTCCGTGTGCTCCGGTTTCCTCCCACAGTCCAAAGATGTGCAGGTTAGATGGATTGGCCATGAATGGTGGAGGTGTTGACCTTGGGTAGGGTGCTCTTTCCAAGAGCCGGTGCAGATTCGATGGGCCGAATGGCCTCCTTCTGCACTGTAAATTCTATGATAACATACCTGGACAGTTTTGTTGGGCCCCTGCTGGGGTGAAGACCATGTCCCCCATCCACTCATCGGTGATCATAAGACTGTCTTGGGAGACCTACTGCCTACCCTTTTCTCTGTTGTATTTGGGGCACCATCCCATCCTTTTGTGCCCCACCGCCCTGTGCCTTCCTCCCCTCTCCTCCCTCAGTGATTGCCCCGTTCAGGCGGGGTGGCTAGCTTAGATGTCCCACATTTTCATTTGGAGATTTTGGGGATCAAGAAGCCAGTGCCAGGCCATTTGCTGCACCTCGATGTCTGTGACGGGGGAGTGGTGCTTCACTTTGTGAATGTCTACGCACCCATTCCGGGCCCGCAGTAAACAACGTCTTCCGGCAAGCGTCCACTCTTCTCGGCACCATTGACGCAGGCGAGTGCATCATCCTCTGAGGATTTTAACTGCACCATGGTGCCCAGCACTGCATTCAGCAGTGATGAAGTTGAGGGACCTGGTCAGGACCCTCAACTTGATGGACGTCTGGCAAACTCTCCATTCTCACTCCAGCGTGTTCACCTTAGTCGGAGCATCCAGGATCAACCGCCTTTATATTTCAAGGGAGCACCCTGCCCTGTGTTCCGTCGGCTTTTGTGCCGCAGGTGCCGTACTAGGACCTCCGTTTGGTGTGTGTGAGGCTCGGTCCATCTCGTGCTCAGACATGGACCGTCCACTGGCACTTTAACAACCTGCTGCTGGAGAATGAGCAGTTCCTGGGCTTGTTTTGTCACTTCTGGGCCAGCTGGAGAAGGAAGTAGGGAGTTGGATGTGGGCAAGTCTCACGTCCGTACCTACTGTCAGGAGTATGCGAGGGGGTGGACAAAAAGGCGGAATCCAGGGTCGAGAAGTTGGAGCGGGGGTGCTCAACATGAAATCCCGCCTCGGTCAGCCCGATGAGGACCCAGCCCTGTGGCTGGTGTACACAGAGAAGAAGGGTACACGGTGGGAGCTGCAACTTGTCGGGTCCCGGAGCATGTACGTGAGGTCACGGATCCTGCTCTTCAGGAGCATGGACCATGGCTCCCCCTTCTGCTTGCTGGGAAAGAAGGTGTGGGGTCAATTAGCAGCTCCTTACGCTGCTGGCCGA
The DNA here is from genome assembly GCF_902713615.1 of Scyliorhinus canicula. NCBI lineage: Eukaryota > Metazoa > Chordata > Chondrichthyes > Carcharhiniformes > Scyliorhinidae > Scyliorhinus > Scyliorhinus canicula. The sequence goes on along the minus strand of NC_052147.1, from coordinate 83,286,470 downwards.
CGGATCCCTCTTCTCGGATCCAGGGGGCATCAGGGCCCAAAACTGAAACTTCTACACTGCCCTTTTCTCTCTGATTCGTCCAGCGAGGATGCTCGCAGAGTTTTCTGGGCGGGCTTTCTGCAAATCGGCCTGGAGGGTGCAGGGAAGCTCTATGCCCTTAGCAGCCTGGGGGAGCCTTTGACGGTCTGACCCTCGAGTTCTTCAGGGCGTCCTGGGCAGCAACTACTTGGGGGGTCCTGGGGAAAGTCACGCGACTGAAGGACATAGCCCTGCTGCCCAACAATGGGGATGATCACCTGCTTAAGAACTGCCGACAGGCCTGCATCCTCAGCACAGACTATAAAATCTTTGCCAAAGTTATGCCTTCATGCTTTGGCACCGTGCTGGACCACACGATCAATCCTGACCAGTCTTACACGGTCCTGGGCCGGACCATTCATAATATTTGTCTGGTCTGGGACCTGATCCACTACTCGCAGAGGGCTAGTCTGTCGAGTGCCTTCTTGCCCCTCGACCAGGAGAAGGCATTTGACAGGGTAGATCACGAGTATTTACTTGAAACTCTGCGAGCATTCAGGTTTGGGATGCATTTTGCCCCCCAGATCCAACTTCTGTACACTGCTGCGGAGTGTCTCGTTAAGAGTAATGGGTTCCTGACCGCATCCCTTCACTTTGGGAGAGGAGTGCATCAGGGCTGTTCCTTGTCTGGCTAACTCTATCCACATAGTGCCTTCAGTGAGCCTCCTGCCGAGGCAGTTGTCGCGAGTGACTTTGCGCCGGCCAGGCATTGGGGTGATCCTTTCGGCTTATACTGATGACATGCTCCAAATGTTCATCAACTCTGCTGACCTGCGGAGGATGCGCAAGTGCCAGGTTGTGTACTCTGCCACGTCCTCTGCCAGGATGTACTCCTGGTCAGTCCGTGGCAGATGGACCTTCTCCCAGAGAAGCTCAGGCCTTTCACCTGGAGCAGGACCAGAATCCTCTACTTGGGAGTCTATCTTTGCCCAGCTGAGGAATCCTGGCCTGCGAACTGGCAGGATTTGGAGGCCAAGATCACCGCTTGTTTGGGATGCTGGGCAGGACTGCTCAAAGTGCTGTCTTACAGGGGTCAATTTATCATCATAACTAGCTGATTGCATCCATGCTGCAATACGGGCTGGTCGCTTTGACCCCTCCCCAGACTTTGTCACAAAACCCCAGTGATTTCTTGTTCACTTCTGGGTCAAAAGACTGCACTGGCTCGATGCTGAGGTTCAGAGTCTCCCGCTTAGGGAGGCAAGTCAGGTGCCAGTGTGCCTTCGCACCTCGGCTTCGACCTTCTGTCTTCATTCCCTGCAGCGATACCTCCACGTCGAGCCTCCTCCACAATGGTGTGCCCTCGTAATGTATTTCTACCGCCAGGTGCGCAGCCTGAACTATGATGTGCAGCTCCTGTAGGGTGCCAGAGCGGGCAGCTCCGGCAGGACAGTTGAGAAACTGTGCGGAGGCCAACGTTCACTTGTTCAAGCACAGGGAGTATGTCAATATCTGCAGGGGGAAAGGGGGCCACAGGAGCTCATCGATGGGTCCAGGGGATGGAGACGGGTCTTTGTTACTGCCTCCAGGCGCTGCCCATCTTTTACCAAGACCTTCTCAAAGTTTGGAACATTGGTAGTCTCGCATCGCAGCTCTCCCTCATCAGGAGTGGTGGCTGTCATCAGGGAGACGCTACTCAGGAATCCGCACCTCCATCAGTACTATTTTGAGTGGCTGGTGGAACAGAGGGCTGTGGCTGCAGGGGTGACCAAGGTCATGGACTTGCTGGATAGCGGAGGACTGGGTTGCATGACACCCCACGAATTGGCTCATTCAGGTGGGTGTCCAGCTCACGGCTGATGCCATCCATGACTTTAAAATGGTCGTGCTCTGACTCAACAGCATTCTTGTTCTTCAGGACGCGCAGGTGTGCAGTGGAATTCCACCTGAGTGGATCCCTGCTCGGACGGAATTCCACATTGGCCCCAGCTGGAGCCCCACAACCCTCGCCGCATCACGGAATGCCTTAAGCCCTTTTTGCGGTCTTGTGGAATCCATGGACCATGTCTATGTTAAATATTTAAGACTGCATCCCCTTTTTAGTTTCCAATCAACCCTTTTACTAAAGTTTTGTTTGCACACGCTCCTAATCTATGCGCACTCGGTGTGGAAAGGTGGGAAAGGAAGAGGACCTGCTCGTGGCCTGGCGAAAATCGTTATGAACAGGTCAGGCAGCGGGTGATCGAGGGGGTTGTCCTGCCCAACTGTCTGCCCCTCTTCTGCAGCTTCATTCGTGGCTGGGTGTCCCTGGAGAGGAGACACGCAATATCCTCTGGCACCATTATGGCCTTTCCTGCTCGGTGGGCACCACAGGGTCTGGGGTGTTTTATGGATCCCTTTGACCACATTTTGATTTTTACGCCTCCGTTGCTCTTTATGTTAGTTTGGGCAGTGCTCCTATTAAGGGTGGCCCGTTTTTGCTTTGTCCCTTATTTTCTTTTTGTTTACTTGGTTAAGCTTCATGTGCATCTGCAGGTGGCCAAGGGCTGTACTTGCTGCTTGCTCCTGCTGGTAGCTGCCACGCCTGCTTGTTTGCAGCCAGCTCTTGTGGCCTGGAATGAGGTTCCGGAAGATGTGGACTAACCTGGAGGGGAACTTAATTGAGCACCTTGATGGAGGAATGATACCTTTGGAATTCTGTTGGAACTGCATAAATGGAAAACACAAGTGGTTTCCTGCAGGCACGTTCTTGCAGACTATTGAGGACTTTATTGGACTGCTGACTGTTTACTGTCTACTGTGCATTCGGGTTTCGTTACACGACTGCACTGCTGGAGCTTTGTGTTTATACCGATCGCGAATGCCAATTAATGGTTACTGTGATGTAAGTTATTTGGTTTTATCCTTTTATATGGTGTTAACTGTTTAATAAACAAAATATTCCCAAGTGGATTCTCGTGGGTACACGTGCCATGTCACAGGTTGGACTTTTTGCCTAGCATCCCAATCAGACTCTGAGACTAGGACACTTTGTCTGACCACTTTAGGCCTCAACACCACAGACAGAACAGCCAACATCCAAACCCCCAGAGGCTGGGCTTAAGCACTGGGGATATTCCCGCAACCAGAGGGTGAGTGTGTGCACCCGTGAGGGAATCAGCAATCCGGTCTCGGTCACGTTACCAGCAGGTTGTCTGGGATAGAGGGTCTGATGCTCATGGGACCCTGCTGTGGCCGGTGAGGTGTGGCATGGCAGGTTGAAGGGCTCCCTGGAAGAGGATATGATGGGGTAAGTGGGTGGAGCCATGAGGGACTGGAGAGTCACGGGGTGGGAGCCATCGCTGGTTGTCAATCTCACTCTCTCCAATTCCTCCAAGAGATGGATGATATCTTGGACCCAGTGGAAGCTGCCCTCGTGGTGCTGGTGGCAGACCAGACGGCGGAGAAGGCAGCGGTAGCAGCATCGACAGATTCTCAAGGTGGCGGTCCATGTGGAGGGCCCCGCCTCACGCCCCGAGGACCCAGTTGCCTATCAGCCCAAGGAGGGGCCCAGAGGGGGAGACCAGCAACAGCCCAAGGTGCACAGGCTTCGCTGGTCTTTCAAGCAGATGACGGACAGCATGTGCCGCAGGAGGCTCCGCCTCAACAAGTGAACGGTTCAGCACCTGTGCCATGTCCTTGCGGACTAGGCAGCACGTAGAGCAGGAGGGTACCTGCTCCCGGTGGTCGTTATGGTCACCGCAGCCCTGAAGATTTACGTCTAAAGATCATTCCAGCGCTCATGTGGGGACATTTGTGGCATTTTACTAACTATAGCCCACAAGTGCATCTGTGAAGTCACGGATGCCCTTTTTGGCCGGGCAGCTACCTATATAAACTTTGACCTGGTCCAAGCCTAACAAGTTGTCCAGGCAGCAGGTTCTCTGCCATCGTGGAGATGCACCTGGTCCAGGTGGTAACAGATGGCACGCAAGTCGCCTTGCACGCACCAGGGAGTGTCCTTCATCAACAAGAAGGGGTCTGCTCCCTGAATGTTCAACTTGTGTGCGACCACCACATCCAGTTGATGGACATGTGTGTACACTTCCCCAGGAGTGTGCACAACAGACAGGTCCTGGGGCAGTCGAAGAACTCGGGTCTCTTCGAGGACCACTGGTTGGCTCTTGGGATACCCCTGGTGGCGTCCTTTGGGGGCCCTGGGACTGGTGGCCAATGCGGGGACCCAATACAACGAGGCCCATGCGGCCAGCCAGGCTGCCATTGAACTGTACTTCAGATTGCTCAAAATGCAGTACACCCCCCCAGAGGGCCGCCTGCTCTGTGGTAGTCTGTTGTGCCTTCCACAACTTGGCACAGCAGTGGAACGAGGTGGTGCAGGAGAAGGAACATGTAGCCACCTCTGAGGAGGAGGGGCCAGACCAGGAGGAGCCGAGAGGGCACCTCTGTGGCGCAGTGGTTAGCACTGCTGCCCACGGCACCCAGGTCCCAAGTTTGATCCCGGCTCTGGGTCACTGTCCGTGTGGAGTTTGAACATTCTCCAGTGTTTCTGTGGGTTTCGCCCTCACAACTCCAAGGTGTGCAAGCTAGGTGGATTGGCAATGCGAAATTGCCGCTTAATTGGAAAAAATGAGTTGGGCACTTAAAAAAAAAAAGATCAGTAAGAGCTGGAGGACGAGCCAGGGCAGTGTCCGTGAGACCAGCTGGAGGATGGCAGACAGGCGGTGGCAGCGAGGGTCCAGCATAGGTCCGGATCCTCGCCTGCTTCTCTTGGCATGTGGCTTTGTACGTCATCTTACACCTCTCCTCCATCCCCCACTTAATTCACATCACCCTCTTCTCCTCCCTCCCTCTTCTGCCACCCCCCAAACCGCACAGTTAGACATAGAACAGTACAGCACAGAACAGGCCCTTCGGCCCTCGATGTTGTGCCGAGCAATGATCACCCTACTTAAACCCACGTAACCCATATCCCAACAATCCCCCCATTAACCTTATACTACGGGCAATTTAGAATGGCCAATCCACCTAACCCGCACATCTTTGGACTGTGGGAGGAAACCGGAGCACCCGGAGGAAACCCACGCACACACAGGGAGGACGTGCAGACTCCACACAGACAGTGACCCAGCCAGGAATCGAACCTGGGACCCTGGAGCTGTGAAGCGTTGATGCTAACCACCATGCTACCGTGAGGCCCCCTAAGTTCTACCTTCTCCAGGGTGATGGCGTGTTGGCACTGTCAGCGGGTCACTGTCGAGGGCCGGTGGGTGATGGTAGTCCGCTGTGAGCTAAGCTCTGGTGCTCTTCAATCTCTAGCATAGTCTGACTCCTGTCTGTCTGCTGAGTGCGCGCTCACACCCATCACCTGCACGTGGTGTGCCTTGTGCAGAGCATCGTGGTGGGGCGTGTCTCGGTGCAGCATGTTTTAATCATGTACAATGGTCAGCGCTCTGTCATCCTCGACCTGCCTTCCGTGCTCTGCTGCTACGTCTAGGTGTGTCCCCTGGATGCACATCAGGGGTGGAGGCAGCCTGCTGCTTCCCACACCCATGTAGCACAATGGGTTGCACAGCTGCTTCACAGTTCAAGCGTCCCAGGTTAATTTCCCGGCTTGGTTCACTGTCTGTGCGGAGTCTGCACATTCTCCCTGTGCCTATGTGGCTTTCCTCCGGGTGCTCCGGTTTCCTCCCACAGTCCAAAGATATACAGGTTAGGTGGATTGGCTCTGCTAAATTGCCCTTAATGTACAAAAAACAGGTTTGGGTTGGGTTACGGGGATGGGATGGAGGTGTGGGCTTGGATAGGGTGCTCTTTCCAAGGGCCGGTGCAGACTCGATGGGCCGAATGGCCTCCTGCACTGTAACTTCTATGATTCTATGACACCCTGTGGCCTTTAATGTCCTTCAGGGCTGGAAAGCCCCAGCCCACTTGCCTGCGGCACATGCCTCACTGTACCACCCTGTTTTGGACAGTGACTCCGAGATGCACCGTTGTCAGACGGGGGAATTCGGGAGAACTTGTGCTTTCCATCACCACCCTGTAGGCACCCAGTACCCCCTTCCTCCTACATGGTGCTCCTGAGGGTCACCTCGGGGTGAAGGGCAGGTCTGGGATGCCACTGCGTCGTGTGTCTCTGAAGCCCTGGCTGCTCCCCAATGTCTGCACCAAGGTGTCAACTCCCTCCGTGATGCGCCTCCGTGACTGGGACATGCTCTGGAGAGCCCTGGCTAGGTCCACCTAGGACTGGGACATGTCGCCTCAAACGTGCTGTCAAGGCAGTTAGCCATGGTTGTCGTTGACTGAGCCATGCCTTGGACCCACTCAAGCTGCTGACTGCGGTAGGCACCGGAGCAGTGTTGGCCTCGGTGCCACACTTCACCGGCTCCATCTGTGCCCGTAGTCTTTGGCTTCCCTCCAATCAGCTGGAGTTTCGCTGACGTCCCCCTCTGTATCTCACGGCTGCACCCTATCGACTGCGATGGTGAGGAAATGGGCTGTGGAGGAAGGTCGGTTTGGGGTGGATGGAGGCGGCGTCTTGTCGGGGGACAAGTTTGAGAGCACTGTTGTTAGCACCTCTTCAGTTCTCACCGGTCAGGTACTCCCATGAGCGCAGTGGTGGTTTCGGCATTACGGGTGTGGAGCCAGTGCGAGCAACAATTTGGGCTGGAGAGCATGTTGTTGTGGGCGCCGATGTGCAACAACCCTAAGTTTATGCCAGGGGAGTTGGATGCGAGATTCCGGGGGTGGCGGGAAGTGGCGATAGAATATTTTATGGACTTGCTTATAGGGTGCATGTTCACGGGGCAGGAGGAGTTGGAGGAATTGTAAGAGTTGCCCAAAGGGAATGGTTTTAGGAACGTGCAGGTGAGGAAAGAGGTGCCATCCTTCCGGGGGCTGCAGCCTCCAGTGTTGCAGGACAGGTTGGTGTCGGAGGACAAAATGGGGAGGGGAGGGTGTCGGATACATACAAGGAATTGATAGAGAGGGAGGGCGCTCCGGTAGAGGCGTTTAAGCGCAAGTGTGAGGAGGAGCTGGCAGGGGAGATGCGGGCCAGGACATGGGCAGAGACTTTGCGGAGGGTGATTGCGTCCTCATCATGGTGCGAGGTTAAGCCTCATGCAGTTTAAAATGGTGCATAGCGTCCACATGACGCGGATGAGCAGGTTCTTTGTGGGAGTGGTAAACAGGTGTGGGCGGTGTGCAGGGGGCCCCTTGAATCATGGCCACATGTTCTGGGAGTGTTGAATGCTGAGGGGATTCTGGCAGGGGTTTTCACATGTTATGTCCGCATGTGGGGGTGATCCGGGAGTCCGGGTGGGTAGAGAGGTCTATGTATTGGCCTTTGCCTCCCTGACAGCCCAGAGACGAATTCTGTTGTGTTGGGACTCGGAGCACCAAACGCAGGGTGGAAGTGAGCGACCTGGCAGAATTCCTGTGGTTGGAGAAAGTCAAGTTCGCTTTGCGGGGGGGTCAGCAGAGGGATTCACCCGGAGGTGGATTTCCAATATTAATTTCTTCAAGGTGAATTGAGGGGTCAGCAAGGGGGGGTGTGGAAAAAAGGGGTTATAAATTGGGGAAGTAGGATGTTGTGGGGTATTCGTATCGGGGAGGTTGGGGATTTGTGGCTGTTTGTTCCGGTTGACGTGTTGCTCTTATGTTTTGTGTATATATCTGAAAAGCCTTGAATAGAAATATTTTTTAAAACAGGATGTTGTCTCGCTCGACTGACGACACTGATCATTTCATGCAGTTTGTTAAGTAGTTGCACATGACAAAGACTGTGTTCAGTGCATTTGCCTCCGTATCTTCTGACCTTTGAACCTGTCACAGGATGTGGTTAGCACTGCCTCCTTGCGCTGAGGACCTGGATTTGATCCCGGCCCAAGGCCACTGCCCATGTGGAGTTTGCACATTCTCCCCATGTCTGTGAGTCTCACCCCCACAACCCAAAGATGTGCAAGGTAGGTGGATTTTAAATTGCCCCTCAATTGGGAAAAAAGAGAATTTGGCACTTTAAATGTATTTTAATTTTAATTTAATGAAACGAACTCACCCCTCACTACCGCATTCAATGCCTCCCAAATCACCTATGGCGAAACCTCCCCATTTTGGTTAAACTCCACATACTCCTCAATCACCTTCCCCATCTTAATGCAAAAATTTGGATCTGCCAACAACCTCTGGGGTGGACCCTTCACCAGGACCGCATCCACTCAATGCAGAGCATGGCCTGACATGGAACGTCCCCCTTTATCCACCAGAATCGCCACCCCATGGGTCCTCCTGTTGAACCCCGTGGAACATGTGGCTCACCGGCCCTTCCTCAGCCTCAACTGATCCTTTACTCTTAGATGGGTCTTCTGTAACAGCCCTTTGCAACCTGCACATGCAGGTTCCAACGGCCGTTGCCGCCCCCGCCAACACCTCGCTCCCGTTCACGAGCCAACATAGTTATAATCTTTTGTGGGAGCACAAACAACAGTTTCTCCCCTTGTAGCCACAGAAACAACTGCACTTTTCCTTATAAAGCCGTCTTCAAATTCTGATAAACCTTGCAAAAAGTCTGCAAAATGTCTTTTCACAGAAATAGAATTCCCGAATTTTCTCCCAAAGTCCTTTCCTTCTGACTTGCTTACCAAAGGGAATGAAGGATGAGTATCTAACCAATCCCCTACAAGCCCACCTAATTCAATCAGTGACAGCAAATCTGTCTGAATTGATACTGACACACGTTGCAGCGTCTGATGAAAAACATGGAGCTGGATATCCATGTCAAATAGCAGTGATTAAATTATCCCACCTTTCCAACTTCTTCTAACTCGTATATCTTTGACACGCAATGCAAATTATTTCATTAGCAGAGGCAAGGATGTTCATAATGTTGTATGAACAGCCTCGCGTTTCAGAGGTCGAATCTGGAATGAATTTGTTCATTCTGTTTATTAATGGCCTTTAATTGCTTTCAATGAAGTTCTCTTTTCCTCTGCTGCATGTTTTGAATGGAGTTCCCTCTCATGCTCTACCTGCTCTAAATACTGTGTTACTAGATTTAAATGGAGTTCTCTTTTGTGTTCTTGCAACTTTGATTGGTCTGCTACATGCGATGGAGTTGTTTCTTCTGTTCCAATTCTTTCTCGAGCTCAAAGAATCTCTGTTCTTTGTCTCGGACAATAACATCACTTCTGACAGCCCAACAATATGCCCCGTAAGCTCAAAGGTCTATATATTTTGAAGACTTCCATGTCTTACTGATAACATTAGATTGAATAAACTTCCTAGAATTGGGCATCATTTGTTTTAAATAAGCAGTCAGAACGTAGTAGCTCAAACTCCTTTTCCAGATCAACAATCTAGCTTAACTTGGTACTGAGAAAAAACAGAAAGGTTGTGCCTCATCTTAAAGTCGATTGTTGTCAGCTAGATGTTTCCAAACATGTAGTGTTAATTGTTGTCACTAAAGTGCTCCATCTTAGCCATGTGCTGCCACCGGTCACCGCTTAAGATTTATGGGGCTCACTTGTTTGCAATAACCCCTCCCCCACTTGTCAATCACATAACATAATGACGTAACCATATGGCAAAAAATAACACTCATGGTAACGAGTCAGAAAGATAAAAAGCAAAGTATCAATTAACAGTAAGAGGAGAAAGCTTAACTTTATCAAATGAACAGACTTCTCGCCACCCTTCTTGGACCAAATTGTGAAGTGACAACTCCGAAAAACATTGAAGACCGTTCTCAGCACCTCTCCATAAACATCTCTCTTCTCTGCCTCCCGTAAACATCTTTTTCTCCCCTTCATTACCCACATCTTTCTCCTTAGGCGCTCTCTCTCTCTCTCTCTCTCTCTCTCTTTCTTTCTGCCTTTCGCTGTTATTCTCCCTTACCCGTCCTTACCCAAAATGACTTATCCAGACCCTTTTTTATGCCTTACAAGTTGAAAGCCCACTGTAGCCAATTGTTGGAAAATAGCCAGTTGGTCCATAACTTGTCAATAATGAAATAAGAATTGCCCATTGTTTTTTAGGAACGGAAGTCGGCTATTCAGCCCATCGAGCCTGTTCCGCCATTTAATGAGTTTACGGCTGATCTGTGATCTAACTCCTGGTCCATATCCTGTAATATCTTTACTTAACAAAAATCGGCCAATTTCAGATTTAAAATTTACAACTGATCCAGCTACAACTGCTGTTTGTGGGCGAGAGTGCCAAACGTCTCCCACCCTTTGAGTGAAGAAGTGCTTCCTAATGACATTATGAGTTCTTTACCCGTCAGTCCGGCCTCAATAAAACTCGAGATGGATTCGTAGGTATGGTATTATATATTGTTAACCAACTTGCCAGGCTGACTCGCTCCACATAGACTCAGAACACACAGGCGTCTTCTGGGGCTCCAGAACCGAGTGAGAGAGGAACAAAGAAATCTCTGCAAATATCATTCAAATGGCATCAAGTTTCACATACAAGACTCCCATGGGTCATCCTATACACCTCCTGACCTGGCCATATATCCTCATTGGCTCACTTAGCATTCCTCAACCCTGGGCCTCTTGTTAACAAGCATCCTTTTCCCCATCCTCCACGAGGCACCCCTCCCCTCTTCCTTGCCATGCTTTCTGCATCCCTTTGTCCTTTGTTTGTGAACTCACTACTATCAGACTGGCTCATATCTACATTATTGTAACTAATATTTTAACTAATTATTTTATATCACATTTGTTTGTTCAGTTCCTCATTCCCTCCTTTTATCATTTCATGATAACCTATCGGTCCTATCCGTAGCTACGGCCCCTCATCTAAGAAGATTCGGCGCTGCATTTCCAATTCCTGTTGCACCACCCCGTCATCCACTGCACCCTCGTGGATCCTAACAGCCAAGATTCTAGGGCCGTCTATCTGTTCCAGTGCACCCTGCATTTTACCCATTACGCGTTTAAGAATGGCCAGGCCCACAAAGATGCAGCTGAGTGCCACTGCTAAATACATACCCATATTTATCAACCAGTACTTCCAACCTCCGAATCCCCAGTTACCCCAAGAGCCAGGGTCCTACATACCGTCCAGGTGATCCCGTATGCGATCCATAAATGTAGTGATGTTAGCAGTTAGGTCTTGAACTCCCATGATACACTTGCCCTGCACTATGTCGCATTCCCCACCCTCACAGACCAGAAGATAGTCAAGAGCATACCAGTTCTGCATGGCAAACAACCGCAGCTGTGACAATTCCTTGGTTATTGCCCCGAGGTTTCGTTTCCCAGGATGGTAAGGCCACAAATAAAATAATTCCTATCGCTGATCGCCAAGGAACCCCCCACACCTCCCAGTGTCAAGACGCTCAGAATTCCCATCTGGCTGAGTGGCCCCGGTTGGGTGCTAGAACCTGAGGTTTTTTTCCAGTTCTCGCAGACTTCGGCTGAGACTGCCCGGCGTGCCAACTGATTGTGCAGTATCCACGCAGAGGGGCAGGGGACTGTCGTAGGGACTAGAGTCCCGGTAGCAATTTAGAACATAGAACAGTACAGCACAGAACAGGCCCCTCGGCCCTCGATGTTGTGCCGAGCAATGATCACCCTACTTAAACCCACGTAACCCATATACCCGTAACCCAACAATCCCCCCATTAACCTTACACTACGGGCAATTTAGCATGGCCAATCCACCTAACCCGCACATCTTTGGACTGTGGGAGGAAACCGGAGCACCCGGAGGAAACCCACGCACACACGGGGAGGACGTGCAGACTCCACACAGACAGTGACCCAGCCGGGAATTGAACCTGGGACCACTGGAGCTGTGAAGCATTGATGCTAACCACCATGCTACCGTGAGACATTTCTCCATTTGGTGGAGAAATGGGGGTGACAAAACATTGGTCGCTGTGCCATTAAAAAGAAAGTAGTATCCTTGCTCCGTGTACAGGCTAGCATCACAATCAGTATATAGGTTGAGCAGGGATCCCCCAGTAGCCCAGTTTATCCAGCTTTGGAACGCCCATTCGAGCCTCCTAGCAATGCGGAAAGCCCTAGTCCCAACAGTGATATGAGAGACATTCGCCCAGCCACAAAGGAGCTGGAGGCCTGCGTTCAATGGAACGCAGGTGGTGTAACAGACGCATTGGCCGGACGCCTGAGTGAAATGACACCTCCTGTCCGTACAGGTAGGGAACAAACATGTTATATTCGTTTCCACCTCTACCAGCAAACACCTGTACCCCTCACTGCTGAAACAATTCTCGTACGACTGGGCGTCTCTATTGGGAGTGAAGTGGCTAGGTATGTACGCCCTCCACCGTTGTAGCTTATCATACTGTGAGTGGGAATTATCCCGAGGAACGGGAAGGCAAATAGCCGGTGGTGCTGAACACGGATCGTAAGGAAGAGTGACTTGCTCGGGCGGTGGCTCGGAACGCTGGCAATGAACCACCGTTTGGGGAGTGCCCCAAAGCGGTGAAACAAAAAATAACCTAGACACCAATGCGGGGTTCAGGTCGCAGACAACCCGTCCCTGGCCATACAAGCGGTGGTAGATCTGGTGGAAGAAATTCATACTGCCCAGGTTTTCCTCATTCTGGGTCCTAAATGAATTAAGTATATCTCCTGATAACCTATGTTCTAGTTGTACTCCCCTTCTCACCCGCTCCGTCCTCTTTCTAGTCCCCCTCTTTCTCTCACAACCTCTTCCTTCCCTCTCTGCACGGTCTGACTTTACCTTTATGGCACCAATCTTAACACATCCAAAATCAAATTTACATGTACTCCAAAAACAAGGCAATGTCCATGCAATGTTTCCTTCCCATCGCCGGGACTGGTGCAATTGCTTCATGAGTCCTGCATTGTCCGTTAACCTGATGACCTTCCATGAGTCGATACCATGTCCTCGTATATGGGGGCAGCGAAGAACGTCACCTCTGCATAAGTGAAATGTCCTTGTAGTTTGGTTAGGGTTACAGATGTAGATGATATTTCCCTTTTCCATTTCCTCCGCCGATGTCACTCCAAGCGAGGCGAGGCCGAAGATTACACAGGCGGTGCGTAGCCACCCCACCATGCTCCACACCTGTAAAACAGCGCTGGGGAAGGGAGGCAGGTTAGTGACCGACCTTTTTACAGTGGTGGGGGTGGACCCAAGCACTCCGCCCCTCCACTTTAACTGCAGTAAGGAGAACTTGGAAGGGCCCCTCCCATCGTGGCTCCGACCCTTTCCGAGTCCAATTTTTGACCATGACATAACTACCAGGCTGCACTGAAAGCGAGCTATGTAATGGGGACGGTGACGGGTGAGCTGTGCGGACCTGGCCATGGAGCACCTTGACGACCTTAGTGAGGGCGAGAACATAGGTAGTCATTTCTTCAGTCATATGGTGAAACTGAACCAGTCTGGGAACATGCAGGTTCCAGGGAGTTCTAAGGGGCCTGCCATAAAGGATCTCGGCAGGAGAGAGCCGGGCCGGTCCCACAGGTGTAACCCGCAGCTGGAAGAGGGCAACGGGGAGCAACTTAACAGTCCCGTGTCCGCTCCTAATTTAGCCAATTTAGTTTTGAGGTCTGATTGTGTCTCTCAACCAACCCGGCCGCCTGCGGTCTGTTGGCACAGTGTAACTGCTGGCGCATGCCCAACTGGGAGCATAACTTGTTAATCTGTCCAATAAAATGAGGCCCGTTATCAGAACTTAACTGAGCTGGTATGCCGTACCGGGGAATGATTTCTCGCATCAGAACTTAAACCACAGTAGCAGCTTTATTATCGGTAGTTGGATACGCCTCAACCCATCTGCTGAACACATCCACAATGACCAAAACATATTTATAACATTGACACCTTTCCAACTCCATGTACTCCATTTGGTGCGTCTCAAAGGGACCACTGGGCAACGGGATTTGCCCCATACCACAAGGGATACCTTTGCCGGTGTTATATTGCTGACAAATCAAACACCGATTACTGATACTCTGGGCCAGCCTCTGCATTTTAGGGTGCCACCAAGTGTCCAGTAACAAATCACTAGTCCCCCGAGCCCCCGAGAAATGAGTTGCAAAGTGTACACATTCAATGACCCATAAAGCCAGTACATCAGACATAATGTGCTGGCGTGGTCCATAAAGAAGAAACAGAATCATGTACAACCTAACCGTTTCCACATTTGTTTATCACTCTCAGGAGCGTCCTCCTGTAACCTTATGACGTCTTGGACAAGCATTGGCTTGTCAGAGGCAGACCTATTTATTGCAGAACGTTTAGTCTGACTTAACATTTTAGGCACCATCACTTGCTGAGTTTGCGTGGCTGTTCGCGCTGCACAATCTGCTCGTTCATTATCAACGTCAACTGGGGTCTTACGGTTTGTATGGGCAGCGCATTTAATGAAGGAAATCTGCGCAGGCATAAGGACGGCCTGCAATAGGTAATTAACTAAACCCCGGTGGGATATTTCTGTGCCGGCCGAGGTAAGGAACCCCCTATTCTTCCAGAGCTGTCCGAAGTCATGAACCACCCCATGAGTCAGTATAAACATTTACCCGGCGATCTGCCCCAAGTATACATGCACGGGTAAGGGCAAAAAGTTTAGCTTAATAAGGGGTCTGAAAAGCGGCCGCTTCTAGGGTCAGGCCATCCTGATCCATGATTGCGTAACCGGACAGCCTCCAGCCAGTGGGGCTTATTAATGCTCTGCCATCAACATACATAACCATGTCAGGTTGATCTAATGGAATATCGCTCAGATCTTCCCTTATTGTGGTAGTTTCCTGAATCAAGGCTAGACAGTCGTGGCCAGGTGCCTCTTCATGGTCAGGGGAACCGCTAAGAAAACAGGCTGGATTGATAGTGGTACAGTATTTAAATGTCAGACGTGGATTGTTTAAAAGGTATATTTCATACCTATTCTGACGAGCTGCAGTAAGATGCTGAGTCTGCAGTTACCCCAGTAGTGCGATGACTGAGTGGGAGCTATACACCATGATGTCCTGTTGGAGAGTTATATTGGCAGCAGCCTGCAAATTATTGTATATTGCTGCCAGGATCTGGGTGCAAACAGGGTGGCCCAATGCCACTGGATCAAGTTTGGAAGAGTAATATGCCACGGGCCGGTGCTTATCCCCATGTTGCTGGGTGAGTACCGCTGTTGAACACCCTTCCAGAACAGTACAGTATATCTGGAACGGTCAGTTGTACAGGGGCCTACCGAGGGCTTGTAACAAGGCCTGCTTCAGGCAATGGAAGGCTTCGAGTGCCTCGGTGGTGAGAGTACAATTCCCCCCTTTGCTAGTGTAAGGCGTCAGCAGCTTTGTATAGACAGCGATGTTGGGTATCCACTGCCTACAGTGATTCACCCTACCCAGCCAATGACGGACCTCCTTGGCTGTGGTAGGGGTGGGGAATTGGCATATGGGTTCAATCCTACTGGGTTCGAGACTTCTTTCTGTGGCTGTAAGTAAAACTCCTAAGAACGTGACCTTTGTCTGAGCCACTAGGACCTTTGATTGTGAAACAACGTAACCCAACGAGGATAAGTGGTTTAATAACTGGATCACATCATCCCTGTTACTGGGCTCATCGGGACTCGCTACCAATAGGTCATCTATATACTGCACTAGAGTGGAACCATGCTCCATGTCAAGGCCTGAAGTTGGGTCTGCAGACATCTGGAGAAGAGCGTAGGTGAGTTGACGAACCCCTGAGGCAGTCGGGTCCAGGTATACTGCTGTCCATTGTAAGTGAAGGCAAACAAATATTGGCTTTCAGATGCGAGTGGAAGGGCAAAGAAAGCGTGCTGGAGGTCAACTATGGCGAAGACCCGGGCTCGAGCTGGAATTTGAACCAGTATGTGGGCTGGATTAGGGGCGAGAGCATGTAACGGCTGCGCAATGGCATTGATTGAACGTAAATCCTGTACTAACCGATACTGGTCTGGTTTGCATGGTTTGGGCACCGCAAGTATGGGGTGTTACATTCTGGTTGGCAAGGGACCAGAATACCCTGTTGCAACAGCTCTCGGATTAATTTGTCTATTGACGGGGCAGCTTGGGGTTTCAGGGGGTATTGCCGAATGGAAGGCAGCGTTACATGGTCCTTAATCGTTAATGGGTGTAACATTTGCCTGTCCCACTTGTGATGGGTATTCTGCCCAGACCTGTGGGTTGACATATTCCAAAACGTCACGTCCCAGGTGATGCTGAAGTCGAGTGTTAATCGTTTCAGGGACCTCAAAATATTTTATGGAAGTGCCGTCTGGCATGACTTGAAGTGCGTACTCTGTTGGATCTGATTGATCCACTGCCATCCTTACCATAGGTCCCAGATCCTTGGCAAGGTACTGGTCGTGGACTTGACGTGTAATATGAGGGCTTACAGAAGCTGACTGTTGCCATAAATGTGGTGGCATTGTAACAAAATCGGCTGTACCTTCTTTTCCCGTGACTGTGGCTGTAATCTTGACCGGCCATTCGGTCCCAATTAATGGCCGGTATTTGTCCTCCAACTCCCTGTTCTGTCCGGTTCTGTCATAGGCCAGGGTAACGTGATGCAGTGAATGTTCAATGTCTAACGTCCACCACTGGGGTGTGATAGAAATATAGCACTGTTGTTTCGTCCTCCATGATTGAACCGTTACCCCTTCGTCTCCGCACTCTAGCTGTAGCTGGAAGATACACAGTAAATCTCGGGCCAACAAGTTACAGTCCAATCCAGTAGTCACCACAAACTGATGATCTGTAGACTTATTCTCATAAGTGACTGTCACAGGTTCAGAAATGGAATACTCACACACCTGTCCTTGGAACCCCGACAAATGCTGGGTGTGGTCGGATAGTGGTACATAGAACATTACAGCTCAGTACAGGCCCTTCGGCCCTCGATGTTGCGCCGTCCTGTGAAACCCCTCTAAAGTCCCTCTACACTATTCCCTTATCGTCCATATGCCTATCCAATGACCATTTGAATGCGTTTAGTGTTGGCGAGTTCACTACTGTTGCCGGCAGGGCATTCCACGCCCTTACTACTTTCTGAATAAAGAACCTACCTCTGACATCTGTCCTATATCTATCTCCCCTCAATTTAAAGCTATGTCCCCTCGTGCTGGACATCACCATCCGAGGAAAAAGGCTCTCAAATGTCCACCCTATCTAATCCTCTGATCATCCTGTATGCCTCAATTAAGTCACCTCTTAACCTTCTCTCTAACGAAAACAGCCTCAAGTCCTTCAGCCTTTCCTCATAAGATCTTCCCTCCATACCAGGCAACATCCTTGTAAATCTCCTCTGTACCCTTTCCAATGCTTCCACATCCTTCCTATAATGTGCCGACCAAAACTGTACGCAATACTCCAAATGCGGCCGCACCAGAGTTTTGTACAACAGAAACATGACCTCATGGCTCCAAAATTCAATTCCTCTACCAATAAAAGCTAATACACCGTACGCCTTCTTAACAACCCTCTCAACCTGGGTGGCAACTTTTAGGGATCTATGGACATGGACACCGATGTCTCTCTGCTCGTCCACACTACCAAGAATCTTACCATTAGCCCAGTACTCTGTCTTCCTGTTAGTCGAAGTTCTGATTGCACCGAAGACATGGCTGCTCCAGTATCGATTACAAATGGGTAATGTTGATCTCCTATCTGCAGAGAGACAATAGGTTCCCTGTCCGATTGAAGAGTCCTTATGACTAAATTAGCTAGTCAATCTTGTGTTGGGAAAGGGTTTGCCTGGGAGAAGTCGGTGTACCTCGTCTGTCCTCCCCTTGGTGGGTACCCTCTCCTTTGGGTCGGGTATTTTCCTTCTGCTGCCTGTCTTCTAAAGGGGCATTCCTGATGCCAGTGATCAATACGGCCGCAATTAAAACATGCATTGTTCCCTCTATATCTGCCCCATCCTCTTTTCCCAGTAGACCAATGGCCCCTCAGAGGGGGCGGCAGTTGTAAAGCTATTGGTGCATACGGTGGGCCATAAAGAGGGGCTGAGGGTCCATTTGGGTGGGTTTGATATCCTCTCCCGTGTTGATCCACCCACCCAAGGTCACAATATTGGGGTTCCAGCTGGTAAGCCACTGTTACTGCCGCTGTTTGGGGTCTCAGATCATCCTTTTTCATTACATACTCAGTCTTAATCTTTGTAACTGAGCCTCCTTCCTGGTCTACACCCTCCTTCCAATAAAATCTGACTGCCCGGGCCATCTGGGAAGGGTCGTTATCTGTCCAATTCATGTTATTACATTTCACGGCAGTAGCCACGGAAGGTGGTAAGCAATGCATTAACATAGCACAATATTGAGGGGAATTCTGACCATTTTGATATAGCAAGTCGCCTGACTGCCCACGGTAGATTTCATTAAAGCGTTATAGAAATTCCTCTGGGTCCTCAGTCTTTTTAGGTTTGAGGTCTAAGATAGCAGCGATGTTTATGGGCTTTTGAAATGTGGTATTCAATTTATTCAGGATTTGTGCCCGTCTATCATCGTCCAAGGCATGGGCTTGCTGAAGTGCGGCGTGGCTAGCATAGTTCAAGTGGTTGAGGTGACTGCGGTACTCTGCTGGGGTTAAAACCTGCTGGACTAGGGCCCAGAGGTCCCTAGAATCAGCTTGATAAACTGAGATGGTAGTTCTCAGATAGTCCACGAAAGCAGCAGGAGATTTCTTCCTGTCTGGGATTGCAGCCATAATAGCCATCATCTCACTGGGTCTCCATGGGAGATAAACGTCTATCGTGGGCTGGGCTGCTGCTGTTGCAGCATCAGGGTTGGGTATGTTCCTAATCGGCAACTGTCTGAGTCTCACTAGGGGGCGCTTTAGCGGATTCCTCTGGCTCTTCAAAGACTTCGACGTCCTTCCCTTCCGATAGGGGGAGCTCTGGCCCCTCAGAACCATTCTCGTCCTCTTTCTTTGTTCTCATACTTTTCTGTCCTACCATATCGGTCTTAAGAGATCTATGTGGTATGCGTAATTGTTTCTGGATAGGATCAGGCCCCTCTCTCATTGTCCGAGATCGGGTCCTAGAGCTAACCGGGCTTTTGGAACAGAACTCCTCTTCTCTAACAGACGGTGAAGGTGCAGAAATAGGACCCAAACTATCAACCAAAGGGACTGGAGAGGCTGGCATGATTTGAATCTGGGGAGCAGTGACTGGATATAACTTTTGATAACCTGATGGTTCTGGAATTAGTCCAGACAATGCTACTGGTGCAGTCGGGACTCTACCCGACATGGTCCAATTCTCTAGGTCATCATCTGCCTCTGTCAATGCAAGGCCAGCCATTGAACTACGTAGCCCATTGTTTTTACTCGAGTCTGCCCCACTAGGTGTCTCCCTGTCTTTACTTGCGCGTTTTTTGAATGCGCACTCCTTTTTCAAGATCTCCAGAGTTTTCTGATTCCCGCCTTCACTAATTGGAACCCCCATTTTAAGGGCATTTTCTTGCCAACTTGGTAACATGATCTTATCCCTCTCCTCTTGACAATATTGTCTCCATAATCCGATTAACTGTTTAGCTTTCATACTTTGGCTCTTTTTCCAGATTTCACCCTGAACTTTCTTAATGATGTCCAGATCTTTAGTGCTCCCTAGTGGCCATTCGTCACCCAATTTCTTCCTTAAAGTTGCTGACATTTTTCTAAAATCTCTCGCTTTGTCTGGATAAATATCACATAATATTTGCAATGAACTGTTTGGATCACTCGTGTTATCCAAGCAATTCCCCATAATCTCGAACTAGTCCTCAAGACTGCGTTGTTCGCCACTACAGTCGAAGGATACAATTTTAGCTTAATCAACTATAGTTTCCAAAACACACGTGGAACTGAACCGTCCTTCCGACGTCCTATCAACTCCACAATCAACCCTTAACTGAACTATCAATATTATGACATCCCATCAGTTGTTTCAAACCCTCAGTCGCACCGACATCGACTGAATTTTTTTATTTTCTAATCCCCAGACTGACCTCTGATTTCGTCGAGACGATCTTTCCGTACCAACCGCGAGTGACCAGACCAATCAGACCATGAGAAAAAGGGAAAATCAACGTGGTCATTTTCCAGCTACTCACATTGCGGGCCCATTTCCACTTTCCTTGTCCAACATCAGTCTAATTCTGATTTCGCAGCTGGCCGGTGACCGTCTGGAGAAATCCCGGGTTTCTGGCACCAAATGACATTATGAGTTCTTTACCCGTCAGTCCGGCCTCAATAAAACTCAAGATGGATTCATAGGTGTAGTATTATTTATTTTTAACCAACTTGCCAGGCTGACTCGCTCCACAGAGACTCAGAACACACAGGCGTCTTCTGGGGCTCCAGAACCGAATGAGAGAGGAACAAAGAAATCTCTGCAAATATCATTCAAATGGCATCAAGTTTCACATACAAGACTCCGATAGGTCATCCTATACACCTCCTGACCTGGCCATATATCCTGATTGGCTCACTTCGTATTCCTCAACCCTGGGCCTCTTGTTACCCAGCATCCTTTTCCCCATCCTCCACGAGGCACCCCTCCCCCCTTCCTTGCCATGCTTTCTGAATCCCTTTGTCCTTTGTTTGTGAACTCACTACTATCAGACTGGCTCACATCTACATTATTGTAACTAAGATTTTAACTAACTATTTTATATCACATTCGTTTGTTCAATTCCTCACTAACATCTCTCCAGAATGGTCTAGCCCTAATTTTTCGACTATGCCCCCGGTTTTAGAATCCCAATGAGTGGAAATAGTTTATCTTTATCTACCCTGTCTTTCCCTGTTAATGGCTTGAATACTTCAATGAGATACCCCTTAATCTTCTAAATACAGTGAAAACAGGTGTAATTTGTGGAATCTCTCCTCATAACTTAACCCCTGGAGCCCATATATAATTTTTGTAACCTATGTTGCACCTGCTCAAAGGGCAAAGTATCCTTCCTGAGGTGTGGTTTGGACACTCTGAATTCTCCCTCGGTGTACCCAAACAGGTGCCGGAGTGTGGCGATGAGGGGATTTTCACAGTAACTTCATTGCAGTGTTAATGGAAGCCTACTTGTGACACTAATAAAGATTATTATTATTATAATAGAATTGCTCACAGTTCTCCAAGTGGGGTCTGACCAGGATTTTGAATTGCTGCAGTGTAACCCCTGTGTCGTTACATTGCAATCCTTCAGATATAAGGGCAAGCATTCCTTTATCCTTTTTGATTATTTTCTGCACTTGTGGCATTTTAAGGATCTGTGTACCTGAATCTCCACGTCTCTTTGGACCTCCACTGTACCTAACCTCTTTCCATTTAGACAGTACTCTGCTCTATCCTTCATCTCGACTGTCTATCTCCTAGCAATTTTATGCTATCATTTAGGCTGTCTACAATCCCACTTAACATTGTATCATCAGCAGATTTGAATATATGACTTTCCATGCCATCATCCCAAGTCATTAATGAATAATGTGAATAATTGAGGTCCCAACACAGATCCCTGTGGTACACCATTAGCCCAGCCTGCCACGCAACCAATTTCCGAACCATGTCAATAATTTTCCCTCAACTCCGCGGGCTTCCACCTTAGTTCACAGAGACTTATGTGGGACTTTATCAAATGCCTTCTGGAAGTCCATATAAATAACATCCACAGACATTTCCCCTGTCCACTATCTTAGTTACCTCTTCAAAAAATTCAATAAGATTAGTCAGACATGACCTTTCCTTCATTAATCTATGCTGGCCCTCCCTGATCGACCCAACATTTTTCGAGGTATTCAGTTACCCCATCCCTTATTGTAAACTCCAGTTACCCTACCGCAGATGCTAAGCTAACCGGTCTGTAACTCCTTGGTTTCTCCCTTTTACCCTTCTTAAAAGGTGGAGTGATGTGCAATTTTCCAATCCAGAGGAACTACCCCTGAATCTGGGGGACTCTGGAGAATTATTGTTAGGGCATCTACAATGTGTTCCCCTATTTCCTTTAACACCATCAGATGGAGACCATTAAGTCCTAGGGATTTGCCATTCTACTTCCATTAATTTTTTGGGGACTTCTGGCAAGTTATTCTCCTTTTCAACTGTAAATACTGAGGCAAAATAATTGTTCGACATGTGTGCCATTTCCCCATTATCTCCATTTTCAGCCTTTGTGGGTCTATATTTCTCTTGACCACCCACTTTCCCTTCATATAGCTACAACATTTCTTCTTAGATACATAGAAAATAGGAGCAGGGGGAGGCCATTTGAGCCTACTCCGCCATTCACTATGATCATGGCCTATCATCCAACTCAATAGCCTAATCCTGCTTTCCACTCACATCCTTTGATTCCCCTTCGCCCTAAGTGCTGTATCTAACTGCTTCTTGAAAGCATACAATGTTTTGGCCTCCATTACTTCCTGTGGTAATGAATTCCACAGGCCGACCACTCTCTGGGTGAAGCGATTTCTCCTCATCTGTGTCTTAAATGGTCTACTCCTCAGACTGTGACCACTGGTCTGGACACACCCACCATCAGGAACATCCTTCCTGTCTGCCATCCTACCCTCTCTCGTCCTGTTAGAATTTTATTGGTTTCTATGAAATCCCCCCTCATTATTTTGAACTCCAGCAAATATAATCCTAACTTAATCAATCTCTCCTCGTACTTCAGTCCCGCTATCCCAGGAATCAGTCTGGTAAACCTTCGCTGCACTCCTTCGTAGTAAACCTTCGCTGCACTCCCTCGAGCAAGAACATCCTTCCTCAGATAAGGAGACCAAAACTACACACAATATTCCAGGTGTGGCCTCACCAAGGCCCTGTATAATTGAAGTAGGACATCCCTGCTGCTGTGCTCAAACCCTCTCACTATGAAGGCCAACATACCATTTGCCTTCTTTACTGCCTGTTGGACCTGCAGTGACTGGTGTACAAGGACACCCAAATCTCATTGCACATTCCTCTCTTCTAATTTATGGTCTTTCAGACAATAGTCTGTCACCTTGTTTTTGCCACCAAGATGGATATCTCTCATTCCTCCAATTAATAAAAATCTTTATTAGTGTCACAAGTAGGCTTACATTATCACTGCAATGAAGTTACTGTGAAAATGCCCTAGACACCACACTCTGGCACCTGTTTGGGTACGCTGAGAGAATTCAGAATGTCCAATTCACCTAACAAGTGTGTATTTCAGGACTTGTGGGAGAAAACCAGAGCACCCGGAGGAAACCAACGCAAACAGAGAACGTGCAGAGTCCGCACAGACAGTGACCCAAGCCGCAAATCGAACCCGGGTCCCTGGTCTGTAATGTTAGATTTTTCCCTACCTCCCTTTTTGAATAGTGGAGTTACATTCGCTACCCTCTACGGTATTGTGGCTAACCACTGTGCTACAAATTATACTGCATCTGCCATTTATTTGCCCACTCGCTCAACGTGTCCAAATCACACTGAAGGATTTCTGCATCTTCCTCACAGCTCACCATCACACACAATTTGGTGTCATCTGCAAATTTGGAGATATTACATTTTGTTCCTTCATCTAAATCATTAATATCAATATTGTGAATAGCTGGGATCCTAGCACCAATCCCTGCGGTACCTCACTAGTTTCTGCCTGCCAATTTGAAAGAGACCTGTAAATTCCGACTCTTTGTTTCCTGTCTGCCAACCATTTTTTAAAAATCCATCTCAATACACTACCCCAACCCCATTTGCTTTATTTTTACACGCTAATCTCTGATGCGGGACTTTGTCAAAAGCCTTCTGAAAGTCCAAATATACTACATCCACTGGCTCACCCTCGTCAATTCTCCACAGGTTACATCCTTGAGGAATTCCAGTAGGCTTGTCAAGTATGATTTCCTCATCATAAATCCATACTGACTCTTTTTGATCCTGCCACTACTTTCTAAGTGCTCTGCTATAAAATATTTAATAATTGATTCTGGAATTTTCCCCACTACCAACGTCAGGCTTACTGGTCTATAATTTTTTGTTTTCTCTCTCGACCTCCCTTTGCAAATCGTGGAGTTACATTAGCGACCCTCCAATCTGCAGAAACTGTTCCAGAGTCAATAGAATCCTGGAAGATGACCACCAATGCATCCATTATTTCTAGAGTCACTTCCATAGGTACTTTGGCATGTAGATTATCAGGCCCGGGGGAACTATCAGCCTTCAATCACATCAGTTCCCCCAACACCATTGGTCTCCTTTGGTTCCTCCCCAAACCCTGCATTCCCCCAGCATTTCTGGTATCTGACTTGTGTCCTCATTTGTGAAGACAACCAAAGTATGTATTTAGCTGCTCAGCCATTTCTTTGCCGCATATGGGGGTGGCATGGTAGCACAGTGGTTAGCACTGTTGCTTCACAGCACCAGGGTCCCAGGTTTGGTTCCCAGCTTGGGTCACTGACTATGCGGAGTCTGCGCACTCTTCCCGTGTCTGCTTGAGTTTCCTCCGCGTGCTCCTGTTTCCTCCCACAAGTCCCGAAAGATGTGCTATTAGGTAATTTGGACGTTCTGAATTCTCCCTCTGTGTACCCGAACATTGCAGTGTTAATGTAAGCCTACTTGTGACAATAAAGATTATTATTATACAGATTATTATTATTTTACATTCCCCTGTTTCTGACTATAAGAAACCTACATTTGTCTTCACCAATCTTTTTCTCTTCACGTACCAAAATAAACTTTTGCAGTCAGTTTTTATGTTCCCTGCAAATTTGCACTCCTACTCTATTTTCCCCTTCTTCATCAATCCCTTGATTCTTCTCTGCTGAATTCTAAACTGCTCCCAAACCTCAGACCTGCTGTTTTTCTTGGCCAATTTGTATGGTCCTTCCTTGGATTGAATACTATCACTAATTTCCCTTGTAAGCCATGGATTGGCCACCTTACCCGTTTTACTTTTGTGCTCGACAGGAATAAACAATTGTTGCAGTTCCTCCATATGCTGTTAAAGATTTGCCATTGTCTATCCACTGTCATCCTTTTAAATAACATTTCCTTGTCAAAAATAGCCAATTTGCACCTCATACCATTGTAGTTTCCTTTATTAAGATTCAAGGCCCATGTCTCAGAATTATCTACTGTTGACTTTTTTACCAGCTATAAATATGGCAATCAATAAGGTTGTCCTTCTTTCTTTAGATATCGATATTGTATTGCTCAGAGTCGCCAGGTATCAAATGATACCACCACAAGGTTCAACCGGATATTGATCAATGAGCCAAACACCAGTTAGTTAGTTCAAAATCAAGGGTACTTTATTTACACACACAATTAATCATGCAACATAGACACTACTAGTTAAACTACACCTAACAACTGTGACAACCTGTACTTAACTCCAGGCACCTGGCTTGGGTCAGAGGAACAGTGGATGTTGTTTGGATCTGGATCTACTGGGTCTGGAGAAGTAACTGCTGCTCAGCTGGGCTCATCCGTCTGGTAGCGGGCGTTGAACTTGAACTTGCTTCTGGCGGTGCTGCATTTGGAGATAGACGTTGCCGGAGCACCAGGTCCAAGAGCACCAGGTCCAATTCGAACACATGGTGGTCTCTCTCTTTATCCTTGGGGGTTTTCGCGCTCTTTTGGGCGGTCCTTCAGTTTGGACCCCACTAATTGGGTAATCTTTGATCACTGTGTTTGATTTGAACCAATAAAGAGGCGGGTGCCTTGATGGCTGGGCATGTCCTAAGCGGTCATTAACCCTGTTTACGCTTCCTGAGTACAGGGAGTGGGGTTGTATCCATTTCTCAAGTATCAGTCCTTTGTCTGATGGAGATGGGCCATCAAAATGCCAATCAGTTGGGGGTTTCACTGCTGTCTGGATTCTTTGCTCACAAATATACATTCGGGCTCAGAGCCTGCCTGAACCTTACATTGGCCATTTTTCCCGTTATGCTTTACGACCGTCCATGTTTCTTATTGTAAGTGGCCATCCCAGACGGCTACACTACTCACTCTCCATCTTTTTTTGAAATACATTTAGCGTACCCAATTCATTTTTTCCAATTAAGGGGCAATTTAGCATGGCCAATCCACCTAGCCTGCACATCTTTGGGTTGTGAGGGCGAAACCCATGCAAACACAGGGAGAATGTGCAAACTCCACATGGACACTGACCCAGAGCCGGGATTGAAACTGGTTCAACATAGTAATATGTCAGTAATACAGTCAAATAATTGATTGGTTAGATTGCCAGTTCAACAATAATATTGTAGTTCTATTTCATCTAATGGTGGTGCAGTGAACATTAGAACATTACAGCGCGGTACGGGCCCTTCGGCCCTCGATGTTGCGCCGACCCGTGAAACCATCTGAAGCCTATCTGACCTACATTATTCCATTTTCATCCATATGTCATAGTGAGGCGAGTGTGCATTTGATCACCAGGAATGTCATGTAAATGATGAATCCTGCTACACAGAAGAAAAAGATTATACTTACTGTGGACGTTTGTGTGGGTCCCAACCATCCGCAACGTTTCTCCCAGAGAGAGATATCTGAGGGTGTATCAAGCTTTCTGACTTCTTCTTGAATGTGTGCTGCCAGACCTTTAACTTCTTTTGAATTATCTGGAATAAAAGTGCAACACTCCGCACCAATCAGGGCGCAGGTGCCACCTTTTCCGGCTGGCACATTGTCAAGTGCCATTCGATTTTGTAATACCACGGTTCGAATTGCTTGCATTTCGTCCGAAATGTTATCTGGGATAGTGGCAGTGCAATCGGCTACGTTTTGTATGATGGTTGTTATTTTATTCAATTCATTGGCAACTCTTGTCTCCCAATAAAAAGGAATAAGTTTAGCATAAATTGTGCCTCGTAAGGTTATAGCATGTTTATTTCTTCGAATGTCTGGTTCTGAAACATAAGGGAGATGAGGAAGATGACGGATGGCAGGTACTATGTGTCCTAAAAAGCAAGTATTTTGACCAGTTTTTTGGGAGCCAGGAATATGCTTTGTCATTGCAGATAAAATAAGTTCCATTATAAGCAGAATATAAGGAAATATCTTATGAGTACCAGTGACCTGAGAATGTTTTATTATTTGTGATGCGTATGCCTGTTATTTATGAGGACCGTTCAGTTCTTTGTAATAAATTTTGTGTACATTTATAAACTGTGTTAACATTCAAATAATTAGTACAAACACGATTGCCCATTTTCATCCTTTTACAGTGATTACTAGTGAGGCATATTGATCCTTCTTGTTCAATAGTAGTTGGAAGGCTAATATATTTAGTATTTTTGCGAGGGTTATATTTAAGTTGGCGCCATCCTGAAAGGTGTTTAGTGGATAGCCTGCGGATTTCCATAAATTAATAAATTGCTTCAGATAAATCTTGTGCCTTCCTTTTTCACATGAATGTGCTCCAGAACGGACCACTACAGAGCGAGGGACACTGATAAATGTGCCATTCTGCTGTTTCTGAAGCATTAAAGGGGATAGTTAAGAAGGGAATAGCTTCTCCTGAGTTATTACGGGTTGCAATGCAAACCCAACAATTGGAAATGCTGACATTTTTAGCATATATCTGAGATGTGTAAAGGAATGTGTTCTCATTCAGTTCTGGTACAATTACAAAGCCAATGATACAACTGAAAATGAATATTAAGGCAAACATTTCTACAGATCTTAATACTTATGAGCACGCTTCACATGTGATGCGTGGATCCAACTTTTCTATCCTTTTAACTTTACAGCGGATTGGGTGGTGAGAAGGATCACGAATGGTCCTTCCCACTTCGATCCTCGGGGATCTTTCTGCAAATTTTTTTGCATAGACTCGGGCACCAAATTGTGCCCACCTTCTGGGGGATCTCCCCATGCAGCTAACACCTGTTGAGAGGCAGAACAAACAGCATTTGTTAGATTTTGACAATAATCAGCAAAGTATCACTCATTAAATGACAGTCTGCTTTCCGCAAATCAATAGTTCCTGGCAGAGACATTGGTCTGCCTGTGATGATTTCAAATGGACTTGTTGTTCTATTTGGTGTTGCTCTTCTACTGCATAATAAGTTTGACAAAGCTGGACCCAATTCATGCCTTCCTGGTTGTATTTATGATGTGGAGATGCCGGCGTTGGACTGGGGTGAGCACAGTAAGAAGTCTTGCAACACCAGGTTAAAATCCAACAGGTTTGTTTCAAACACGAGCTTTCGGAGCGCAGCTCCTTCCTCGGGTGAATGGAGAGGTATGTGTACCTCTCCATTCACCTGAGGAAGGAGCTGCGCTCCGAAAGCTCGTGTTTGAAACAAACCTGTTGGACTTTAACCTGGTGGTAAGACTTCTTACTGTGGTTGTATTTAGACAATCTTTCTTTCAAAGTTCGATTCATACGTTCCACTTGTCCTGATGATTGTGGATGATAAGGACAGTTGGGTTCTGTAAAGTGGGTTCCATTGTCCGAGTCAATGCTAGCTGGTACTCCCCATCTGGGGATAAAGTCTTTGCATGGCACTTTGGATGTATGGGCAGCTGTCACTCTTCTAGTTGGAGCAGCTTCTACCCATCCACAGAATTTATCCACTATTACAAGGACATCATTGTACTTTTGGCATTTAGGAAGGGTGATGTCATCTACCTGTATATCCTGGAACGGTCCTGCAGGAGTAGGATGTTTTAATTGAGGCATTGATGTTATAGGTCCAAGTTATTCTTTTGACTGGTTACACAACGGTTTGATACCAATTGTGCATGTTTTTTGAATCTTTTACCACACCAACTCCTATGGAATCAATCCATCATTTGTTGGGGTGATAGATGTCCCCATGAACGAATTTGTTGAGCTAAGAAGGGAATCAGTGATTGTGGTGCCACTGGTTTATCTGTTTGAAATTGTCTCCAAATATCATCATACAACTGAATACCTGATTCTAACCATGTCAATTTTTCTTCCATTGTACCATCACGTTGCATCTCACGTAAATCCTGTAATAAGCTAGTTACACCCAATTTGTAAATGTGATTAAATTCCTTATGCCATTGAGAGGCAGCTTCCCTTGCTGCTTGGTCAACAAGAGCATTTCCTTTTGCTTCCATAGTGTCCTCATGAGTATGGGCGTTACATTTTAGAACTGATACTTTTGGCAAAGCCATAGCTTCTAGAAGATCTCGTACCTGCTGCAGTGAGAAATCCACGTTTTCTCCACAGATGGCCAAGATCATGTGCCACTCCAAAACCATATCTGGAGTCAGTATCGATGTTAGCAGTTTTATCTCTTGCCACATGACATGCTTCTGTTCGTGCTTTTAGTTTGGCCTGTTGAGCTGATGTCCTTGGGGGCAAACTTCCTTCAGCTAATGCTTCAGATGGGCTTGTGACTGCCCACCCAGCTTTTCTGATACCCTTGTCAGTAAAAAAGGAACCATCAGTGAATAGGACTAAATCTGGGTTCTGTAGTGGCTCTTCTTCTACGAAGCATACTTCTTCCATTTCCTCTATTATTTTCACACAGTCATGCCCTTCTCCCTCTCCTCCCTTTTGTTCCTGGGAAGCGGGAGCAAAGATGATGGACTTATAGGACTAGCTCTGTGAAAATATAGGTTGGGTGCTTCCAAAACTGCTGTCCATCTAGCTGATGTAACTTGTGATACTCTGTTCATGGATAGTAGAGAATGGACTGAATGTGGACATTTAATGGTTAACTTTTGGTCTAGGACAAGGCCTGATGTTGCCATTACAGCTCGACATGTGGCTTCCATGGCTCGTAAACAGCTGCCAAATGCTAATGCCGCACTGTCAAGTTTAATGGAGTAGTATCCAACTGGTCTTAACTGATCACCATGTTCTTGGGCTAGTACTGCAGTCATGTAGCCATCTTTTTCATGAACAAACATGGTAAATGCTTTCTGTTGTTTGCAATACCTAAAGCTGGTGCTGAACATAGGGCCTTTCTCAAATTTAAGAATGCTTCTCTTTGTTCTGAATTGAGTTTAACTGTGTCATTTGATTTTCGGTTACCATTTAAAAGATCATTCAATGGCTGAGCTATCTGAGTGTAAGAATCAATCCAATTTCTATTAAAATTACACAGTCCCAAAAAATATCTTACTTTTTGAACAGTTAAGGGTTCTTTAGCGGCTTTGATGGCAGCCGTTCTGTCCTGAGTAAGTTCCATTTTGTCCTTTGGATACTTTCTGACCTAAGTAGACAACCTCTTCCTGGGAAATTTGTGCTTTGGCAAAGCTAGCTTTGTGTCCATTATCACTGAGGTGGTTCAAGACCACACGTAAGTCTTTTTCGCGATCATCTTTATTGATGGAGGCTATCAGAATGTCATCTACATACTGGATAATGGTGGAAGGCAGAGCAGGCAGTTGCCTGAGATGGTTCTGAGAGCCATGTGGTAAACAGTTGGGCTATTGTGAAAACCTTATGGTAGTCTAGTCCATGTGTACTGTTGTTGATTGATGGTAAAAGCAAAGCATGGCTGTATATCCTTAGCTAGTGGTACTGACCAGTAACCATTTGCCATGTCGTAGACATAGAACATACAGTGCAGAAGTTTTAAACTAATGTGGCGGGGGGACGGGAACCAGATTAGGAAGTTAGAGGTCAGTAAAGAGGCAGCAGCTAAAGCCAGTAAGGTACTAGATAATAAACTCAATGTGACTAAGGGGAAGAGTAGACAGGGAAGAGATGATGAACGCAAAGGGACAGGTGGTCTGAGGTGCATTTGTTTTAATGCGAGAAGTGTAGCAGGTAAGGCTAATTCTAACAATATTAGGCGGGAACTGAAGAACCCAGATTGGGGGCGGATGTTTGAGGGTAAATCAACATCTGACATGTGGGAGGCTTTCAAGTGTCAGTTGAAAGGAATTCAGGACCGGCATGTTCCTGTGAAGAAGAAGGATACATACGGCAAATTTCGGGAACCTTGGATAACGAGAGATATTGTAGGCCTCATCAAAAAGAAAAAGGAGGCATTTGTCAGGGCTAGAAGGCTGGGAACAGACGTAACCTGTGTGGAATGTAAGGAAAGCAGGAAGGAACTTAAGCAAGGAGTCAGGAGGGCTAGAAGGGGTCACGAAAGGTCATTGGCAAATAGGGTTAAGGAAAATCCCAATGTTTTTTACACGTACATAAAAGCAAAAGGGTAGCCAGGGAAAGGGTTGGCCCACTGAACGATAGGCAAGGGGATATATAGAACATAGAACAACAGTACAGCACAGAACAGGCCCTTCGGCCCTCAATGTTGTGCCGAGCCATGATCACCCTACTCAAACCCACGTATCCACCCTATACCCGTAACCAACAACCCCCCCCCCCCTTAACCTTACTTTATTAGGACACTACGGGCAATTTAGCATGGCCAATCCACCTAACCCGCACGTCTTTGGACTGTGGGGGGAAACCGGAGCACCCGGAGGAAACCCACGCACACGGGGAGGACGTGCAGACTCCACACAGACAGTGACCCAGCCGGGAATCGACCCTGGAGCTGTGAAGCATTTATGCTAACCACCATGCTACCCTGCTGCCCCAGAGGAAATGTGTGCAGCCAGAGGAAATGGGGAGGTACTGAATGAATACTTTGCATCAGTATTCACCAAAGAGAAGGAATTAGTGGATGTTGAGTCTGGAGAAGGGTGTGCAGATAGCCTGGGTCACATTGAGATCCAAAAGACGAGTTGTTGGGTGTCTTGAAAAATATTACGGTAGATAAGTCCCCAGGGCCTGATGGGTTCTATCCCAGAATACTGAAGGAGGCTAGAGAGGAAATTGCTCAGGCCTTGACAGAAATCTTTGGATCCTCACTGTGTTCAGGTGATGTCCCGGAGGACTGGAGAATAGCCAATGTTGTCCCTTTGTTTAAGAAGGGTCGCAAGGATAATCTAGGGAACTACAGGCCAGTGAGTCTTTGCTAGAGAAATTACTAGGGAGAATTCTTCGAGACAGGATCTACTCCCATTTGGAAGCAAATGGACATATTAGTGAGAGGCAGCATGGTTTTGATTGATGCAAGGAGGGCCTCATGGTAGACTGGTACTAAAGGTGAAGTCACACGGGATCAGGGGTGAGCTGGCAAGGTGGATCCAGAACTGGCTAGGTCATAGAAGGCAGAGAGTAGCAATGGAAGGGTGCTTTTCTAATTGGAGGGCTGTGAATAGTGGTGTTCCACAGGGATCAGTGCTGGGACCTTTGCTGTTCGTAGCATATATAAATGATTTGGGGGAAAATGTAACTGGTCTGATTAGTAAGTTTGCAGACGACACAAAGGTAGGTGGAATTGCGGATAGCGATGAGGACTGTCAGAGGATACAGCAGGATTTAGATCATTGGAGACTTAGGCAGAGAGATGGCAGATGGAGTTTAATCTGGATAAATGTGAGGTAATGCATTTTGGAAGGGTCTAATGCAGGTAGGGAATATACAGTGAATGGTAGAACCCGCAAGAGTATTGAAAGTCAGAGAGATCTAGGTGTACAGGTCCACAGGTCACTGAAAGGGGCAACACAGGTGGAGAAGGTAGTCAAGAAGGCATACGGCATGCTTGCCTTCATTGGCCGGGGCATTGAGTATAAGAATTGGCAAGTCATGTTACAGCTGTATAGAACCTCAGTTAGGCCAAACTTGGAGTATAGTGTTCAATTCTGGTCTCCACACTACCAGAAGGATGTGGAGGCGTTAGAGAGGGTGCAGAAGAGATTTACCAGGATGTTGCCTGGTATGGAAGGCATTAGCTATGAGGAGCGGTTGAATAAAGTAGATTTGTTCTCACTAGAATGACGGAGGTTGAGGCGCGACCTGATAGGGGTCTACAAAATTATGAGGGGCATAGATGGAGTGGATGGTCAGAGGCTTTTCCCCAGGGTAGAGGAGTCAATTACAAAATTATGAGGGGCATAGGTTTAAGGTGCGAGGGGCAAGGTTTAGAGGAGATGTACGAGGCAAGTTTTTTTTTACACATAGGATAGTGGGTGCCTGGAACTCGCTGCTGGAGGAGATGGTGGAAGCAGGGACGACAGTAACATTTAAGAGGCATCTTGACAAATACATGAATAGGATGGAAATAGAGGGATACGGACCCCCAAAGTGTAGAAGATTGTAGTTTAGTCGGGCAGCATGGTCGGCACGGGCTTGGAGGGCCGAAGGGCCTGTTCCTGTGCTGTACTTTTCTTTAGATAGATAGATAGAATAGATAGAACAGTACAGCACAGAACAGGCCCTTCGGCCCTCGATGTTGTGCCGAACAATGATCACCCCACTTAAACCCACGTAACCCGTATACCCGTAACCCAACAATCCCCCCATTAACCTTACACTACGGGCAATTTAGCATGGCCAATCCACCTAACCCGCACATCTTTGGACTGTGGGAGGAAACGGAGCACCCGGAGGAAACCCACGCGCACACAGGGAGGACGTGCAGACTCCACACAGACAGTGACCCAGCCGGGAATCGAACCTGGGACCCTGGAGCTGTGAAGCATTGATGCTAACCACCATGCTACCGTGAGGCCCCTTTGTTCTTTGTTATTGGTAAAGGTTGGTTAATGAACAGAAAGCAAAGAAAAGGGTTAAATGGGTGTTTTTCTGGTTGGCAATCAGTGGTGTCCCTCAGGTTTATAATTTAGATTGATGATTTTGGAGAAGTGGGAGGAAGGAGTTGGAGAAGGTATGGAGGAGGGGGTGAGGTGCCCCGGAGAGTGAATGCCTCCACCTTGAGCGTGAGGTTGGGCTGATACAGCTGAAGGTGGTATTTACAGCGCACCTCACAAGAATGAGGATGAGCTGGCTCTTTGAGGGGGGTATTAGGTGTGTGGGTACATTGCGGGGTGGGGGGGTGAATCACGTTCATATGTTTTTGTCCTGTCCAAAGCTGCAGGATTACTGGAAGGACGGTTTTAGGGTAATCTCTAAAGTGGTGCAAGTGAAACTGGACCCGGGCCCTCGTGAGGCCATATTCAGGGTGTCGGACCAGCCGGGGTTGGAAACGGTGTGGAGGCAGATGTTATAGGACTTCACCTGGTTGATCGCCCAAAGGCAGATTCTGTTTGGATGGAGATTAACCTCATCCACTGTATGCCCTGGCATGGCGGGGGGACCTGCTGGAATTCTTGACTCTTGAGGAGATCAAGTTTGAACGGAGGGGAGAACACTTCCGGTCAGCAAGCGGAGCGGTCGCAAGGAGAGGGGCTTCCGTAGTGGCGGAGAAGGGAAGGAAAAGGACGTGCACCCAACCCCCCCCAAAAAAAACAAGTCATCGGAGAATCCTTGGCAGCGGCGGCAGCAGGAGAGGTGCGGAGGCAGGAGCGGCCCAGCGGTGAAGGCAGGAGAGGCCCAGCGGCGGCAGGTCTGTCTCCCCACCCCCCCCCCAAAGGCCCGCCCTGGAGCGGCGTCTACAACCCCACCTCCCCCCAGGCCCGGAGCGGAGTCCCCCCCCCCCCCCCCCCCCCACCCCACCCCCCCCCCCCCCACCCCCCGCGCGCGCGGGTCCCCGGAGCAGCATCTCCACCCACACAAGCCCCCCCCCCCCACCCCCCCCCCCCAAGCTTTTAAAAAGAAAACTGTTAAAGAGAAAGGGGGAGGGAGATAGATAGATAGAACAGTATAGCACAGAACAGGCCCTTCAACCCTCGATGTTGTGCCGAGCAATGATCACCCTACTCATACCCACGTATCCACCCTATACCCGTAACCCAACAACCCCCCCCCCCCCATCAACCTTACTTTTTAGGACACTACGGACAATTTAGCATGGCCAATCCATCTAACCCGCACATCTTTGGACTGTGGGAGGAAACCGGAGCACCCGGAGGAAACCCACGCACACACAGGAAGGCCGTGCAGACTCCGCACAGACAGTGACCCAGCCGGGAACCGAACCTGGGACCCTGGAGCTGTGAAGCGTTTATGCTAACCACCATGCTACCGTGCTACCCATATATATATTATTTTCTCTCTTTTTACACCCACTCCCATCAAAGTAAGCCCACCTGAGAGGAGTTGCATAAAAGCGGGGGGGGGAATAATTAATAAATAAAATAAAAATAGGGCGCGGAAAAAGGGGGAAAAGAAAAACAAGGGGGGAAGAAAAGATGAAAGGGAAGGGGGAGAAAAAAACGCCAGAAGGGAGAGGGGGGCACCATAAGCAGACGGGACAAAGGGCAAGCCAGCCAGGCGAGCGGATTAGCACACGAAGCGGTGGGACGGATGTATCGCCGCATCCAAAAGAGCCAGACAGACAGGTTGCCCTCTCTCCGGGGCTAGAGGGGGGCTGGAATTGGAAGGCAGCCTTTACAAGTGGTGGTGAGGGAGCAGCTGCAGGCAATCAAGGCAGAGGGGAAAGCAGAAGCAGAAGCCGCAGCCCACGGCCGCAGTGGCCAGGGCCATGTCAGGGTTGCAGCAGGTTCTGACCAGATTTGGCGAGGAGAAAGTGGATGCCCTAAGGGAAGAAACTGGACTCCAGGAGCAAGAAACTGGAAGCCCATGAGGCAACCATTAAGAGCTGGGGAAGAAGCAGAGCGACAGTATGAGCGACCCCCGGGTCCCGGGCCCTGGAGAGGGAAGTGGCGAGACTGGGCGCCAACAGGGCGAGCCTGAAGGGCAGGATAGAAGACCAGGAAAACAGCTCGAGAAGGCAAAATGTTAGGATAGTGGGCCTGCCAGAGGGGACCGAGGGTAGAAACCCATACGTGGCTGCAATGCGGGCAACTAGTGGGAGGAAAACTTTTTTCCATCCCACAGGAAAATGGGACAGAGCTCATCGGGCGCTGCGCCTAAGCCCAAGGCAGGGGAACAACCGAGAGCAGTCATAGCCAAACTGCACCGGTACCGGGATAGGGAGACAATCCTGCGCTGGGCCAAGGAAAAATAGAGCCTGCAAATGGGATGGGCACAACCATCCGAATTTATGACGATCTTGGAGTGGATATCTAAGAAACGGGCTGAGTTTAACAGAGCGAAAGCAGCTCTCTACAGGGCAAAGTGCGTTTTGGTATGCTGTACACAGCGAAACTCTGGGTCACATACCAAAACAAGGAATATTTTCTTTACAGCCCCTGCTGAGGCGAATAGGTTCGTCGAGGAGCACGGGCTGGAAGTGAACACATGGGGAGTTAGGGACGAGGGCCCCTGGCAAAGAGCAACGACATGCCAACGGTAGGATGGGGAAGAGCGGGCAGAAACCGTAGATGCCAGGTAGAGGAGAAGCGAGACAACAACCTCGGACCGATGGGGAGCACACGTACTAGCAGGGAAAGCTAGCGGTCCCGGGGGCCATGCACCAAAGACAGGGCTGCAGCGCACCCCCAACAGGGGGAATGCGCCCAAGGCAGGGAGAGGGGTGGGGGGATCACCATCACAGTTCCAGAGAGAGCAAAACGGGGGACAGGAATAGGGGGATAGAGGGGGCAAAGGGAGGGGTATACAGGGGAGGAGTGGTAGAGGGAAAGTGGACCGTTGGGGGGGGGTGGGGGGGGGGGGGGGGCACACAGGGAGCGAGAGACCAGGGAGGGGAAAGGTAGGGACAAGGGACAAAAGAGGCCAGAAAAGGAACAGGGCTACAAAGTACCACAACCAAGGGGCTCGGAACAAGGAACCGCTGCGAGCACCCAACCCAGTACGGTCTGTGGGCAAGGGGGCCCCCAGAGTGCAGGGCCCTACCCGCGTGGCGGACACACAGTGGACGGCATGGCGGGTGCCCCCAGGACAAGGGGAAACCCCGGAGCGCAGGACCCCGGACCGCATGGGGAGAGCAGTGGTAGCGGCCATCCTGGAAGGGCCCCCTAACAAGGGAAACCCCGGAGGGCAGGGGCTCGTCCACCAGACAAACATGGTTAATCCCACAGGAACGAGGGGGGGGCAGAAGCCCCCCACCAGGATAATCACCTGGAACGTAAGGGGACTGAACGGCCCAGTGAAGAGATCTAGAGTCCTCACCACCTCAGAAACATGAGGGCCGACATAGTCTTCCTCCAAGAGATTGTACCTGAGGGAAGCGGACCCAACTGCGGGTAAGAAAGGGCTGGGTGGGACAAACCTACCACCCTTCTATAGGACAAGGGCCAGGAGGATGGCGATACTGATCGGCACTATGAGGACAATGTTTAGGGCGACAAAGACGGTTACAGACCCAGGGGGGCGGTATGTCATGGTCAGCGGGGCCCTGGATGGGGCGCCGGTAGTCCTAGTCAACATATACGGCGCCCAAATGGGGACCGGACACAAGCTTCATCAAAAAGACCATGGCAGAAAATTCCCGGACAAAGCGACTCATTCGACTAATCATGGGGGGGGACTTCAACTGTGTACAGGATCCAAAGACGGACAGATCAAACCCCAAACGGGGTGAAAACCTCAAACATGGCAAGGGAACTCGGTCACTTTATGGAGCAGATGGGAGTTGTGGACCCCTGGAGGTTTTGCCCACCCGGGGAGAAAGAATTCTCCTTCTTCTCCCCAGTACACGTGGTTCACCAGAATTGACTTCTTTGTGATGGGGAAACGGTGCTTTCCATGCGATAGACAAAGTGGAATACTCCGCAATTGTGATATCAGACCACACCCCACACTACATGGACGTGCGGCGGGAGACGGGAAGGGCCCAGCGCCCCACATGGAGGGTTGGACGGTGCCTTACTAGCTGACAAGGCCTTCAGCGAAAGATTAGCGCGGGCCATAGCGGAGTACTCGGAGAACAACCAAAACGGGGAGGTATCATCCTCCACGTTCTGGGAAGCGCTTAAGGCCGTACTAAGAGGGGAAATCATTGCCTTCAAAGCGCAAAGAGATAGGGAGGAAAGGGTGGCTGGGCAGAAGCTGGTCGACTCCCATACTGGATGTAGATCATAAATACTTCGAGGCCCTGACCGTAGAGCTCCTGGCGGAGAGGAAAAGAACTACAAAGGAACTTTGACCTGCTCTCCACCAGGAAAGCAGTGCACCAACTCCGCCAGGCGCGCGGGACCCTGTACGAACACAGAGAGACAAGCCAGCCGCCTGTTGGCACACCAGCTGAGAAAGCAGGCAGCCACCAGAAAAATTGCGGCAAATCAGGGGTACCAGAGGCATGTTGGAAAACAGAACCAGAGAGGATTAACAAAACCTTCAAGGCCTTCTACCAAGAGCTGTACACCTCAGAGCCCCCAACGGGGAAGGCAGGGATAAACCGGTTCCTTGATGGGACTGGACATACCAGTCGTGGGAGAGGGCAGAAAAACGGAGCCTGGAAGCACCACTACCACTGGGAGAGATCATGGACAGCATTAGCTCCATGCAGACGGGGAAGGCGCCGGGACCGGACGGATTCCCGGCGGACAAAAAATTTGCGACAGCGCTGGCCCCGCACCTGCGGGGAGATGTTCACAGACTCGCTAGCTCGGGGCACGCTGCCACCCACGTTAGCACAGGCCTCAATCTCGCTGATACCTAAGAAAGACAAAGACCCAACGGAATGTGGGTCATACAGACCCATATCTCTGCTGAACGCAGGACGCCAAAATACTGGCCAAAATCCTAGCCAAAAGGCTAGAAGACTGTGTACCTGAGGTGGTCACAGAGGACCAGACGGGCTTCGTCAAAGGTAGACAGCTCACCTCGAACATCAGGCGCCTGCTGAACGTGATAATGACCCCCTCCGGGGAGAGAACACAAGAGGTGATCGTCTCCCTGGACGCAGAAAAGGCCTACGACAGAGTCGAATGGAAATACCTCATAGAGGTACTGGAGCGGTTTGGGCTTGGAACCGGGTTCACCGCTTGGGTAAAGCTCCTAAACAACGCTCCCATGGCGAGTGTACGGACCAACAATACCAACTCCCAATACTTCCAGCTGCACAGGGGCACCAAACAAGGATGCCTACTGTCCCCGCTGCTGTTTGCACTAGCAATCGAACCGCTAGCAATCGCGCTCAGGGCAGCAAAAAATTGGAGGGGGATCCGAAGGGGAGGCAGAGAGCACAGAGTCTCACTCTATGCAGATGATCTGCTCCTCTACATCTCGGACCCACAAAGCAGCATGGACGGAATCATCGCGCTCCTGAAAGAGTTTGGAGCCTTCTCGGGCTACAAACTCAACATGAGCAAAAGCGAGATCTTCCCAGTACACCAGCACTAAAGGGGCTGCCGTTCAAACAAGCCCGACATAAATTTCGCTACCTGGGGATCCAAATAGCCCATGACTGGAAAGGGATCCACAAATGGAACCTCACCAGCCTGGCGGAGGAATTAAAAAAGGACCTGCAAAGATGGAACACACTCCCACTCTCCCTTGCGGGGAGAGTCCAGACGATCAAAATGAACGTATTGCCCAGGTTCCTCTCTTCCTGTTTAGATCTAATTCCGATCTACATCCCCAAGGCCTTCTTCAAAGTGCTGGACAAACTTATCATGGTGTTCAATATAGGGGGGTAAAAATGCTAGGATCCCAAAGAAGGTCCTACAAAAAAACAAAATCCAGGGCTAGCTCTCCCGAATCTACAATTCTACCACTGGGCGGCAACAGCCGAGCGAGTAAGGGGATGAATCCAGGAGCCAGAAGCCGAGTGGGTGCGTGCGGAGGAGGCCTCCTGCATGGGGACCTCCCTCCGGGCCCTCGCCACGGCAGCACTCCCATCCCCACCCAAAAAACACTCCAGCAGCCCAGTGGTGACAGGCCACCCTCCAATCCTGGAACTAACCTGCGGCAGCACTTTGGCCTGACAAAATGTCGGACAAGGCTCCCTTCTGCAACAACAATAGGTTCACACCAGCACTGACTGACGCCACCTTCAAAAGGTGGGAGACAGGACGGGGGGACACTGACAATCAGGGACCTATACACCGGACGACAGGATCGCAACACTGGACGAACTGACAGAGAAAATTTGGCTAGCTGGGGGGAACGAGCTGCAGTACCTCCAGCTCAAAAACTTCCTACGAAAGGAGACAAGGACGTACCCACAACCGCCACGACATACACTACTGGACGCAAGTATCCTAGAGAAAGGGAACTGTAGCGACTTGTGTGACCGACTGGTAGAAAGGGACAACACCGTACTGGACGCAACAAGATGGAAATGGGAGGACGACCTGGGGATGGAGATAGGGTGGGGACTCTTGAGCGAAGCACTACATAGGGTCAACTCCACCTCCACATGCGCAAGGCTCAGCCTGACGCAACTAAAAGTGGTACATAGAGCTCACTTAACAAGAAACCGTATGAGCAGGTTCTTCCCGGAGGTGGAGGACAGATGCGAACAGTGCCAAAGAGGCCCGGCCAACCACGCCCACATGTTCTGGTCTTGCCCCAGACTTGTGGAGTACTGGACAGCCTTCTTCGAGGCAATGTCCAAAGTGGTGGGGGGTGAGGGTGGAGCCATGCCCGATAGTGGCGGTCTTCGGGGTTTCAGACCAGCCAGATCTATTCCTGGGGAGGAGGGCGGACGCCCTTGCCTTTGCCTCCCAGATCGCCGCCGTAGAATCCTGTTTGGCTGGCAGTCAGCAGCACCGCCCAGAGCGGCAGACTGGCTGTCCGACCTCTCGGAATCTCTCCAAATGGAGAAAATCAAATTCGCCATCCGAGGGTCGGACGACGGCTTTCCACAGAACGTGGGAGCCATTCATGCAATTGTTCCGGGACCTGTTTGTGGGCAACGAACAAGAGGACGAATAGTCGGG
The DNA here is from genome assembly GCF_902713615.1 of Scyliorhinus canicula. Taxonomy (NCBI): domain Eukaryota; kingdom Metazoa; phylum Chordata; class Chondrichthyes; order Carcharhiniformes; family Scyliorhinidae; genus Scyliorhinus; species Scyliorhinus canicula. The sequence continues at coordinate 83,245,898 of NC_052147.1, read as the reverse complement.
TGGCCAAGAATCAGGGGGAAAATGGACGGGAATCGGGGGGAAGGTTGCGGGGGGGGGGGGGGGGGGGGAAGGAGGGGATGGGGGGGGGGCTACGGGTTCATTATGGGGGTTTGACGGCTAGCTAAGGCCCAAAACCAAACTGTATATAAATGCCAATAAACATGTGCCTCGGCCATATTGGGAATGTAAAATATGTATGCCGGCTCTAAAGGGGGGAGCCACAGTTATTCTTACGAAGATGCTTACCTGTAAATTATATGTTAATTTTTGCGTGTTCTTTTTTTTTCTCTCTCTAACAATTTCTAATTTGTTCAATATAAAACATGAAAACCTGAATAAATAACATTATTAAAAAAAAGTTTTGAACTGAGGGGAAGGATGGAGAGTTTCGACAATCATGAGTATTATTCATTAAGCACTTTCGCGAATGGATTACATCGAACATTTGCGGGGGCTGGTATGTGTTAATGGTGACTATGGTTGATTCCTGATTCCTTTTTGTTATTGTTTATGTTAACATATAGGCTGCTGTTAGGGGCTGGTGGGAGGATGGATTGTTGTTGTGATATGGGGGTTGACATTGCATGCGCTATTGCTTGTTGTTTATTGTGGGTGTAAATTTGGGAGAAAATGGAAAAGACGGAAATAGAAATATTTTTTTAAAA